>NC_069503.1:181454782-181757282 GCF_027579735.1 Bombina bombina | reverse complement strand
GGATTTTATTTCCCTTTAAGCTGAGTTAGGAAAACGTTTGGGCAGATTTACAGGTTTTCAATGGCAGTGGTGGACCAAATGGGACCCTGGTACAAGAATCTCTTAGAACACCCCTCCCCCAAAGGTAATTTATATGTTAGCAAAAGTTATAATAACAATGAATAAATAAATAAATGGAATAATATTAATCTATGCAACAAAAATAGTGAGATTTTATTATTATAAACAAGTTTTAAAAGTGTAAATAACATTTTTTAACAATGAATATAAAAGAAAATGCTTTTTTTACAGATTTAGATTTCCCTTTGCCTGACCTGCACTTGCTTGTTAATGACACTGACTGCCTGCCTGTCAATATGTCACAAGTGCACGCAGCACAGGAACAGGAGCAGCTTGATAATTAGGGGCATAAGGGGGCAGGAGCAGCTTGCTGGTTGGGGGCACAAGGGGAGGCACAGTCTTATAAAGGTAGGGCCCGGTCCCCCCTTGGCTATGTTATTGCCTTGGCAATCATTCACATAGGCAGCGTTGGGCATGCTGTAGACTGACTTGAGAAAGTCAAGGAAAGCCGCTAGGCATTCTTTGTTTTTTTTCTTTTTTCTTGTACATTTTTTCTACAACTCCCATTCCTGCAAGTATCAGTCTACACACTCTATATGTACATATCTCACATGTAACAAAAGCTGTGTTCTTCAGTAAGAAACGCAGGTAATTAGGAAAACAGATTTTATTAATACATGTAAAAACATTATTCCCATGTAGCATAGCAGATTCAAAAGTGACCATTGCATGTTATGTATGTGTTGTTTTAATATAAAAACCTCAAAGGCATAAAGCTAAGCATTGCTAATAACATAAAAGTACTTTTTGTTAGGTTGGGGAAAACGACAATGAAAAAGAAAAGAAAAAAGTAATATGTTTTCCCTTATGAACAGGCTAGGAAATCTAATAATGGTAATGGTCTCACCTAATGTCACCTCATTATAAGCTTCTGTATAATTATATTTGTTATGCCTATACTAAAACTAAGGCCCCCTTTAAAAAAAAAAAAAAAAACTAACACTAAAAGTTACTATAATTTTAGCCTTTAGAAGGGCTTTTTGAAGGGCATTGTCCTAAAGCGACACAGCTCTGTCCACCAAATACTACAAACCCATTCTAAAAATAAAAGTAACCTCTCGCCCCCCAAAAAAGCATAATCAGAGAAAAAAACTAAATTATGATTTATTTATTTTTATTTAATGCTGAATTATAAAAGATTAGTTTTAACTTTACTGTCTTTTTAAACTGAATTAGTGACAGTAGGATCTGGAGAATAAACCTCCAAATCATGTATCACACTATCTGATAGTGTGAAGAGACAGCTGTGCACGTGCATACAGTCACATTAAAAACATACACATAGACATTCACACCAATTAGGAATTGAGGACATTTGAGAACACTTGGGGCTCAAGCCCCTGTTACTTGTCTAGCAATGATCTTGGTATGGCTCTTGTTTTTTTATTCTTGCATTTCTCAAGTGCATCTCTTCCATAGTATGGGCGCCATGTACTAAGCTTCGAAGTGACCGTCCGTCTGTATTTCCGCGTCAAAATTCGCTCACGATCTGCTTCTCGTATGTATCAATCTGTGATCTGCTCGAAAAACCACTATTTTCATCAGCGATCGTAATTTTACTCAACTCATCGTTCCGAAGCCTTTTTCCACTTACTACATGTTCGATCGCACGTAAATTGGCTGTAATCGGAAATTATGAATGTTACAACTAATCCGCCCGCTCCAACTTTCACTGTAACTTCGCGTGATTTGCTTCGCGACCATTTAGGTAGCGAATACAATAGAAAACTATAGGGGGTATCAACCTGACGCCAGATAGAAGTACTTAAGTGAAAGGACTAGACTACTATTGTAGCATTATTGGTTTTTGGATCAGTGAATGAAGATGGAGACACTTTTACACATGTTTCTTTTCCAATTAATTCAATTACGAGGAAGAAGGGCTATACAGGCACCGGTTAACAACTTGCAAAGAAGGAAAGGTAGAAGAATTAGAGTCCCTAGAGTTTTCCTTCCACGTATGGGTTTGGAAAGCATTTCTGATCGAGAGATTATCCAGAGATTCCGTTTGGACAGAGAAGCTATTATACAACTTTACAATGAAATAGCAGAATACCTTGAACCAATGACAGCGCGTTCACAAGCCATACCCGGACTATTAAAACTGTTGGCAGCCTTACACTTTTTTGCCACCGGTTCATTCCAAGCTGTGTCTAGCGTTATAATTGGCATCAGCCAGTCTGCTTTTTCGAGGCACCAAACCAAAGTTATTGATGCTTTGATGGTCGTCTTTCCAAGGTACGTGTGCTCTTTCGCGCCGAACGAAGCTTCAAAGTTATCAATAATCCGATTGTCTTCGACACACAATAGACGCGAAATTTTACGGCTTGGTTTTTAGTACATTCATGTAACGAAGTGCCATCCGCATAGTGCGAATGCCGGCGGGTTATTTCGATACGGTCTGTGCGAAAAAATTGACGCCTTAGTACATGGCGCCCGATGTGTCTAAAGTTAATTTTGAGAAACATCAATAAATACTAACAGATAGTGAGTTGGATTAAAAAAAATAATAATCTACAAATGCAATCAGTAATAGGAGGCCATGTAATGACTCACAGAATGACAAACAGTATAATAACAGCGGAAATTAATATTCTACTCTAAAAAATGAAATGGCATATTTATAAGTTAGAAAGAGATTAATTGGACATAATTACTGATGAGCTAAAAAAATGTATCATAATTATAGTTCCAATAAGTCATATTATAACTAGCTTACATAGCACATGTACACTATTTGCTAAATCTTAGCTATTAGATTTTTGTTTGATATAAGTTCTTCCAAATTTACTTAATTACACTAATTCATGCATACAGGCCTGTGATTGGTACTTAACATTAGTTTCTGCAGTAAGTTAATTTGAATGCTTTGTGGATGAGAATTAATTTAAATAATAACCTTATTAATTTGTAATGTAATTATCAGTGATTTAATGTTGAAAAGCCTGCTCTCAAATTTGACTAAATTGACAAAACCATCAAAAAGAGTTCATGGAGATTGTGAATGCATAGATCGTTATACGACTCTAAAGGTCATCTATTCCTACTGCATCCTAATCAGAATAGCGGCAAAAAAAGAATCACATATTTCTATGGGGCTAATAAATTTACGTTTTACTGTATATATTTGATTTTTGTATGCAAAATAAAACTGAGGATAATCCAATATATTATTATAATTATTATTTTCTATTGTAAATGTAACGTTAAAGGGACAGTAAAGTTAAATTAAACTTTTTATGATTCACATAGGGCATGCAATTATTAAGAAAAAAATAAAATGCAATTTTTTTCTATGATCAAATATCCTTTGTTTTCTTGGTATCTTTTGCTGAAAAATAAAACTAGGTAGACTTATAGAAGCTCAGGAGTGAGCATGTGTCTTTAGCACTGTATGTCAGCAGTGTTTGCAACAATGCATTACACTGATACAAACATTGTTGCAAACACTGCTGCCATACAGCTAGATTAATGAGTTTTGAGCGCTATAGAGAAATTAACGAAAGCAACAAAAGTTACGTTATTTAATTTTCTATAGCGCTGATATTACAAGTTTGCAAACATATGCCTTTTGCGTGCGATATCGTTGTGTTGAGCTCCATACTGCACACAATCAGAGCACTGTATTTGACATGCTTGTGCACGATTTCCCCATAGACATCAATGGGGAGAACCGACAAATAAAAAAATTAACACTTGCGATCGCAGAAAAAAAAGTTCCGTAACGCAGCCCCATTGATGTCTATGGGGAAATTAAAATACTTAGCAACGGTCGTGTGCACACTTATCCCAGGATTGTATTACAGGTGCAAGCAGTCATATACTAATAATTACAAACATGAAAAAGAGAGAAGACATTCACAGTATAGGTGGGAGTCAAAGAATGACAAGGCTGCATACTCAAAATCCTTAATCAAAAAAGCGTTTATTAAATCTTCATGTAGAGCATTGGACAGACTCCCAAACCCCTTACAAGTGCAAAGTGAAAATAAATAAAATAATTACAAAACCCAAAATAACAGATACAGCAACATTCAAAATTATGAGCCTATATAGCCCTAATGTTCCTTTTAGTTCGTGAACCAAGAGCTGAGTTGTTTGAGCACTTAGTGTACAAAACATGCTCACGTAGCTTCCAAGTAACCAAACTGCAACAGTTCTCTTAATTGTATCCAATGCAGACTTATGGCATCTCGTCATATGTTTCCTTTAGACGTGCTCCCAGAGTGTATTCTTGCTGTCTGTTACCAAATCCAAGTATTGCGGGCGGGGAGGCAAGCTGAGTAGATATCGGCTCCCAGTTTGAAGTTGCCGGTTAGATGAGGGCCAGCATGACGCGTTTCACCCCTCCCAAAAAAAGGGCTGGCTTACAGGACTTCATCAGATGCTATGGTTACAGGGTGCTGGCTTTTTATCCAGCTTCCAGCTCCACCTTAATGCGCTCTAATTCTCCTTTTAGTTTAAAGGGCAACCTGTTTTATCTGACAGTGAATTAGGATATTATATTTTTATCTATGTCATTGTACCTAAAGGCTCACTGTCACTTAACACTGCTAGTAATAAGGTGCATAAAATGAACCACCATGGCTTCATATAGAATTTCATTTATAAACGAACATTTTTTTTACCTAAAATACATTGTACTGTCACATTATATTGATTTTAACATGTTTTGAAACTCTTGTGGAACCGTACGTACCCCTGTGGTTTCACTTTGTCGATGACATCTTTTTACTTTGGAAGGAAGTGAAAAGCTTCTGAATTCCTTCACCAAAACATTAAATACTGAAAATAGCTATAATATATTCTTAACTAGAGAAATCAGTCGAGATGAAGCAACCTTTTTAGATCTGAAGATATGGAGGGAAGGTAAAAATTTAAAAACCAAGGTACATAGGAAATTGGTGGATACGAATAGCCTGCAGCATGCTAGTAGCAATCACCCTGAGAGTCTAAAGTCTGGCATACCTGTTGGACAATTCCTACATTTAAAAAGGAATTGCTCTAGTACAAAAGATTTTGAGGAGCAAGCAAAAGAGATGTCATCAAGATTTTTACAGAGGGGGTACTCAAAATGGCAAATTAAAAAGGCTTGGATTAGATCCAGACAGAGTTCTAGACAAGGGGGCATATGTATCAAGCTCCATATGGAGCTTGATGCCCCGTGTCTCTGGCGAGCCTGCAGGCTCGCCAGAAACAGCAGTTATGAAGCAGCGGTCACAAAGACCCCTGCTCCATAACCTGTCCGCCTGCTCTGAGCAGGCGGACACACATCGCTGGAAATCAACCCGATCTAGTACGATTGGGTTGATTGAAACCCCCTGCTGGCGGCTGATTGGCCGCGAATCTGCAGGGGGCGGCGTTGCACTAGCAGCTCTTGTGAGCTGCTGGTGCAATGCTTAACACGGCGAGTGTATTGCTCGCCACATTCAGTGAGGTCTGGCGGACCTGATCCGCACTGTCGGATCACGTCCGCCAGACCTTAATAACTAGAGGCCAAGATCTTCTGTATAATAAGAAAGAAAGAAATCAGGATGATGGGAAGATCAGGCTAATAACAAGATATAACTCACACGGGAAACAAATCAGAGAAATTATGAAAAAGTACTGGCATATTCTAACAATTGATTCAGATTTAAAGAAATATATAAGGGAGTACCCCCTATTAACAGCACGGAGGGCACAGAGCCTTAAAGATAGTTTAGTACATAGTGAGTTCACTAAGAAAGAAACCCCAAATACTTGGTTGAATCAAAGTCAGAGGTGGTTTGGTTGCAGCCCGTGTGGCAACTGTGTGTATTGTAGGTTTATCCAAAAGACCAATAAATTCGGCACTAATCCGGAAGAATAATATGATATAAGGCAATGGATAACCTGCAACACAACAGGCGTAATATTCCTCCTACACTGTTCATGACCCAAATACTATGTAGGGAAAACTAAAAGAGACCTCAAAGATTGAGTTAGGGAGCACATGGATGATATTAAGAATAAAGTCCAGGAAAGCCCTGTAGTGAGACACTTTGAAAGTAAAAATAATTCTGATTTCACGATTCTAAAAGTTACAGGGATTGAACATATTAAGCAACACCGCCATGGGGGTGATGTAGATAAACTCTTACTGCAACATGAGAGCAGGTGGATGTATAAATTAAACACCCTGGCACCAACTGGTCTGAATAAAAAACAAAAAATTCTTGCTTTTTATAAATATACATTTGTATGTGTGTTCCATAGGAATTGTTTAGCAAGGTTTGAGGATTCTGTGTACTCAATATAATGTGACAGTACAATGTATTTTAGGTAAAAAAAAAAAATCGTAAATAAATTAAATTCTATATGAAGCCATGGTGGTTCACTTTATGCACCTCATTACTAGCAATGTTAAGTGACAGTGAGCCTTTAGGCACAATGACATAGATAAAAATATAATATCCTAATTCACTGTCAGATAAAACAGGTTGCCCTTTAAACTAAAAGGAGGATCAGAGCGCATTAATGAGGAGCTGGAAGCTGGATAAAAAGCCAGCACTCCGTAACCATAGCATCTGATGAAGTCCTGTAAGCCAGCCCTTTTCTGGGAGGGGCGAAACGCGTCATGCTGGCACTCATCTAACCGGCAACTTCAAACTGGGAGCTGATATCTACTCAGCTTGCCTCCCCACCCGCAATACTTGGATTTGGTAACTGACAGCAAGAATACACTCTGGAAGCATGTCTAAAGGAAACATGATGAGATGCCATAAGAGTATCGGTTTGCTGTATTATCGTTGGTTTTCCACAAAGCTTGAGCGGTGAGAAATTTGGGGCATTATGCAAAGCGAGTATCACCTGTCCTAGACAAAATAGTGATTCACTACTTATTGTTGTGCTTGAGCGTGTTTTAACACTAAGTGCTCAAAGTGATTAAAGTGGTGTTGTTCCGGTCTGTGATTAAGCCGAGGACTCAAAAACGCAAGTTTGTTTCTCTTTTTTTGCAAGTTGCAAGTCTGAATTGGATACAATTAAGAGAACTGTTGCAGTTTGGTTACTTGGAAGCTACGTGAGCATGTTTTATACACTAAGTGCTCAAACAACTGAGCTCTTGGTTCACGGACTTAAAGGATCATTAATGCTATATAGGCTCATAATTTTGAATGTTTTTCTATCTGTTATTTTGGGTTTTGTAATTTATTTTATTTATTTTCACTATGAACTTGTAATAAAAATGCTTTTTTTTATTAAGGATTTTGAGTGTGCAGCCTTGTCATTCTTTGACTCCCACCTATACTGTGGATGTCTTCTCTGTGGATGATTAAACCTAACACCTTAACATAAACCCTACGTCTAAACACCCCTAATCTGCTGCCCCCAACATCTCCGATGCCTGCCTACAGTTATTAACCCCTAATCTGCCGCTCCCGATATATCGCCGCCACTATACTACATTTATTAACTCCTAAACCGTCAGCCCCGCACATCGCAACAAGCTAACTTAAACTATATTAAACCCTAAACCTAACACCAACCCCCCTAACTTTAACATAATGAAATTAGATATAAATTAAATTTACAATTATTAACTAAATAATTCCTATTTAAAACGAAATACCTGTGAACTAAAACCTAAGCTAGCTACAATATAGCTAATAGTTACATTGTAGCTAGCATAGGTTTTATTTTTATTTCACAGGTAAATTTGTATTTAATTTAACTAGGTAGACTAGTTAGTAAATAATTATTTACTAACTAACTACCTAGTTCAAATAAATACAAACTTACCTGTGAAATAAAACCTTACCTGCCTTACACTAAAACCTAACATTACCAAAAATAAAAAAAACTAGCATTACAAAAAATAAAAACAAACTCTCATTACAAAAAAAAAGAAATTATCAAAAAAATAAAGATGAATCCTATTTTAATACCCTTAAAAAAACACCCCAAAATAAAAAAAACCTAACTCTAAAATAACCTAAGCTAACCATTGCCCTGAAAAGGGCATTTGTATAGGCATTGCACTGCCCAGACCCTAAGCTAAAAAAAAACCCCCACCCAAAAAACCCTTAAAGAAACCTAACACTAACCCCCGACAATCCACTTACAGTTGTTGAAGTCCCGCTTAAATGATCCATCCAGCCGGCGAAGTCCTCATCCATGCGGCAAAAAGTCTTCATCCAGACTGCCTCTTCGATCTTCATCCAGCCGGCGCGGAGTGGGTCCATCCTGAAGCCATCCGACGCGGAGCTCCTCTTCTTACGGTCGCCGCCGTAAACTGAATCTTCAATTCAAGATGACGATAAACAGGCTAAAAGGTGTGCAGTACACCTATACCGACAAAACTTGTATTGGCTACGGTGCTGTTTTAACGCTGAAAATGACATATTTTCAGCATTACAAGCCGCAACACAAAACTTGTAATCTAGCTGTTAGAAGTTTACAGACAAGCAAATGCTCCAAGCTTCTAGAAGCTTACCAAGGCTTATCCTTAAAAAGTACCTTTAAATAATGAAAGTTTATTTTATTTGGACTGTTCCTATAATATATATATATATAATGTATAATTTTTTTAAACAATGTACAGTTTAATTTTACATTAATTGGTGTTATAAAAACACAATAGTTTTGGCATACAAGCATTGTATTTTTTACAAAGTTTTACAACAAAAGCAGATACCCTAAATAATGAAAGTGAATTAGAATGTTGTTTTTTTCATTAATTAAAAATGTTATGAAGTGTTGAGTGTTATCTTTAATTTTCTTTAACTAAACAGAAGACATTAACGGCTAGATTTAGAGTTCTGCGTTAGCCGTCAAAACCAGCGTTAGGAACCTCTAACGCTGGTTTTGACGGCTAATGCAGAACTCTAAATCTAGCCGTTAATGTTTTGGGCTACCGCTGGTATTTAGAGTCTTGTAGGTAAGGGCCTAACGCTCACTTTCCATCCGCGACTTTTCCATACCGCAGATCCCCCTACGCCAATTGCGTATCATATCTTTTCAATGGGATCTTTCTAACGCCGGTATTTAGAGTCTTGGCTGAAGTGAGCGTTAGAAATCTACCGACAAAACTCCAGCCGCAGAAAAAAGTCAGGAGTTAAGAGCTTTCTGAGCTAACGCCGGTTCATAAAGCTCTTAACTACTATGCTCTAAAGTACACTAACACCCATAAACTACCTATGTACCCCTAAACCGAGGTCCCCCCACATCGCCGCCACTAATCTGCCAACCGCACACCGCCGCCACCTACGTTATCCCTATGTACCCCTAATCTGCTGCCCCTAACACCGCCGACCCCTATATTATATTTATTAACCCCTAATCTGCCGCCCCCAATGTTGCCTCCACCTACCTGCAATTATTAACCCCTAATCTGCCGACCGGACCTCACCGCTACTATAATAAAGTTATTAACCCCTAATCCGCCTCACTCCCGCCTCAATAACCCTATAATAAATAGTATTAAACCCTAATCTGCCCTCCCTAACATCGCCGACACCTAACTTCAAGTATTAACCCCTAATATGCCGACCGGACCTCACCGCTACGCTAATACATTTATTAACCCCTAAAGCTAAGTCTAACCTTAACACTAACACCCCCCTAAATTAAATATAATTTAAATCTAACGAAATAAATGAACTCTTATTAAATAAATTATTCCTATTTAAAGCTAAATACTTACCTGTAAAATAAACCCTAATATAGCTACAATATAAATTATAATTATATTGTAGCTATTTTAGGATTAATATTTATTTTACAGGCAACTTTGCATTTATTTTAACCAGGTACAATAGCTATTAAATAGTTCATAACTATTTAATAGTTACCTAGTTAAAATAATTACAAAATTACCTGTAAAATAAATCCTAACCTAAGTTACAATTAAACCTAACACTACACTATCAATAAATTAATTAAATAAAATACCTACAATTATCTACAATTAAACCTAACACTACACTATCAGTAAATTAATTAAATACAATACCTACAAAATAAATACAATTAAAAAAATAAATAAAAAAGAACTAAGTTACAAAAAATAAAAAAATATTTACAAACATTAGAAAAATATTACAACAATTTTAAACTAATTACACCTACTCTAAGCCCCCTAATAAAATAACAAAGCCCCCCAAAATAAAAAAAATGCCCTACCCTATTCTAAAATTAAAATAGAAAAGCTCTTTTACCTTACCAGCCCTTAAAAGGGCCTTTTGCGGGGCATGCCCCAAAGAATTCAGTTCTTTTGCCTTGAAAAAAAAACCATACAATACCCCCCCCACCAACATTACAACCCACCACCCACATACCCCTAATCTAACCAAAACCCACCTTAAATAAACCTAACACTAAGCCCCTGAAGATCTTCCTACCTTGTCTTCACCACGCCGGGTTCACTGATCCGTCCAGAGGAGCCTCCGAAGTCTTGATCCAAGCCCAAGCGGGGGCTGAAGACGTCCATCCTCCGGCTGAAGTCTTGATCCAAGCGGCGGCTGAAGAATTCCATCATCGGGCAGAAGTCTTCATCCTATCCGGGCAGAAGAGGAGATCCGGACCGGCAAACATCTTCATCCAAGCGGCATCTTCTATCTTCTTCGGATCAGCCAATAGAATGCGAGCTCAATCTGATTGGCTGATTGGATCAGCCAATCGGATTGAACTTGAATCTGATTGGCTGATTCCATCAGCCAATCAGAATTTTCCTACCTTAATTCCGATTGGTTGATAGAATCCTATCAGCCAATCGGAATTCGAGGGACGCCATCTTGGATGACGTCCCTTAAAGGAACCTTCATTCTGTTTTAGGACATCGGAAGAAGAGGATGGATCTGCACTGGAGGTCTTGAAGATGGAGCCGCTCGTCATCGGATGGAAGAAGATAGAAGATGCCGCTTGGATGAAGATGTTTGCCGGTCCGGATCTCCTCTTCTGCCCGGATAGGATGAAGACTTCTGCCCGATGATGGAATTCTTCAGCTGCTGCTTGGATCAAGACTTCAGCCGGAGGATGGACGTCTTCAGCCCCCGCTTGGGCTTGGATCAAGACTTCGGAGGCTCCTCTGGACGGATCGGTGTACCCGGCGTGGTGAAGACAAGGTAGGAAGATCTTCAGGGGCTTAGTGTTAGGTTTATTTAAGGGGGGTTTGGGTTAGATTAGGGGTATGTGGGTGGTGGGTTGTAATGTTGGTGGGGGGGTATTGTATGTTTTTTTTTCCAGGCAAAAGAGCTGAATTATTTGGGGCATGCCCCGCAAAAGGCCCTTTTAAGGGCTGGTAAAGTAAAAGAGCTTTTCTATTTTAATTTTAGAATAGGGTAGGGCATTTTTTTATTTTGGGGGGCTTTGTTATTTTATTAGGGGGCTTAGAGTAGGTGTAATTAGTTTAAAATTGTTGTAATATTTTTCTAATGTTTGTAAATATTTTTTTATTTTTTGTAACTTAGTTCTTTTTTATTTTTTGTACTTTAGTTAGTTTATTTAATTGTATTTATTTGTAGGTATTGTATTTAATTAATTTATTGATAGTGTAGTGTTAGGTTTAATTGTAACTTAGGTTAGGATTTATTTTACAGGTAATTTTGTAATTATTTTAACTAGGTAACTATTAAATAGTAAATAACTTTTTAATAGCTATTGTACCTGGTTAAAATAAATACAAAGTTGCCTGTAAAATAAATATTAATCCTAAAATAGCTACAATATAATTATAATTTATATTGTAGCTATATTAGAGTTTATTTTACAGGTAAGTATTTAGCTTTAAATAGGAATAATTTATTTAATAAGAGTTAATTTATTTTGTTAGATTTAAATTATATTTAACTTAGGGGGGTGTTAGTGTTAAGGTTAGACTTAGCTTTAGGGGTTAATAAATTTATTAGAGTAGCGGTGAGGTCCGGTCGGCATATTAGGGGTTAATACTTGAAGTTAGGTGTCGGTGATGTTAGGGAGGGCAGATTAGGGGTTAATACTATTTATTTATGGTTATTGAGGCGGGAGTGAGGCAGATTAGGGGTTAATAACTTTATTATAGTAGCGGTGAGGTCCGGTCGGCAGATTAGGGGTTAATAAGTGTAGGTAGGTGGAGGCGACGTTGGGGGCGGCAGATTAGGGGTTAATAAATATAATATAGGGGTCGGCGGTGTACGGAGCGGCAGATTAGGAGTTAAAAAAAATATGCAGGGGTCAGCGATAGCGGGGGCGGCAGATTAGGGGTTAATAAGTGTAAGGTTAGGGGTGTTTAGACTCAGGGTACATGTTAGGGTGTTAGGTGCAGACTTAGGAAGTGTTTCCCCATAGGAAACAATGGGCTGCGTTATACATACTAGCCCAGGGTCATTTGTCTTAAAATTACATGATCAAATTAATTAGAGTATGTAATTTTTTTTGGCTATTATGGCTCTTTAAAACAGAAAGAAACTGATTAATGCGTGTGCATAACAAGCCTAGACTCACAAAGACTTCCATTAACTCCACAGAGAGACAAATCTTTTCAGTTCCATTTGAGTGCACTGAATAAGACTTGTAAAACTCCTCATATTTTGTAGGCTAGATCCAACAACATCCTCTATTTCTCTACACCGGGCTCGACAAACTTAGGAGCCAAGGAGACACTACCTATATTCAAATACCACTGTCTGGCTCTTTAATATACTTACTGGCTCCTAAAATTTAAGCAGATTTGTCAACCCCTACTCTAGGCAGCCTGTCACTAAGCTCCCCTCATTTTGCCATTCGGGAGTTAAAGGGCTCCAAAATAATTTAAGGTATTGATGAAAATGGAGACGCTATTCTTTGTTCAGTGGCTTGTCAAAGCGTCTGGAGAGATTTGGCTTACTGGAGAATTTATCTATACAAAGACTTATAAATTGAGGTATATCTGGGAATAATGTTGCACAATAATATAAGAAGACACAAAGGCCTATTTAAGCTATTTTCTATTGCTGTTGTAAACTGTGGAAGCAGGTGATGTCACATAAAACATTTCCATAGACTTTAATGGAGATACTTGTTGTAACGACCAGTTTACCCATTTTCAACAGTAATGTAAAGAGGCCGATGAATAGACTTCTCTGCACATATACAAAGTTAGGAAAAGCTCCCCCTGGTGGTGTGCAGAGATAATGCCAGAAAACAACAGACTAGAGTTCTAAACCCATTCAGGAACTTCTGGGACACCTGCTTAAAGGGACATGAAACCCAAAAATGTTCTTTCATGATTCAGAAGGAGCATACAATTTTAAACAACTTTCCAATTTACTTATTTTACATAATTTGTTTCATTTTCTTGGTATACTTTGTTGAAAAGCATACCTGGGAGCTAGTTGCTGATTGGTGGATGCACACATATGCCTGCTGTCATTGGCTTACCGATGTGTTCATCTAGCTCACAGCAGTATATAGCTGCTCCTTCAGCAAAGGATACCAAGACAATAAAGCAAATTTGCTAATAGAAGTAAATTGATTAGTGGTTTAAAATTGTTTGCTGTATCTGAATCATGAAAGAGCAATTTTCCATGTCCCTTTAATGTAGTCTGTGTTTCAAGACTATAATAAACAAATAGTTAAAAAAATGTCTGCCTCTTAAAAGTGCTCACCATTTGCTACTTTCTTATAAACACCAGACATAATTTATTATTATTATCGTTTATTTATAAAGTGCCAGCAATGTACACAGCGCTATACACAGGTACAATACAGGTAGAAAACCCTTAATTCAAACTACCTGGGACTAGAAAAGGTTTGGATTTCAGAATAGTTTGGATTTTGGAATATTTGTATATTTGCATCTTTAAAATGTGGCAGTTTGGAGAGAGGATGGAACCAAGTGTAACCCACAATATCTTATGTTATTTAGGCAATATTTATATGTCATAACAAAGCTTATTCATGTAACCTAAAGGTAGTTTATATGATTTGTATTACTTTTATATACATATTACCCTCAGAAAGATAGCACTGTAATCAGAAAGCTAATATTTGTTATTTAAAAAAAATATAGACTAGTATTTGCATTTTAGAACAGAAAAAAAAACTAGACACAGGCAGAGAAGATTGTGACTTATAGGCAGGGAAAAATAGTCATTTTTGATCATTTTATTTAAAAAAAATTAATTAAAGTTTGGATTTCAGAACAAATTTGGATTTGGGGATTCTGGATTTGAGGATTTGTACCTGTGACGGATTCCAGCTACCACCAAAAGGGTCCTTCCTGTTCCTGGGACTTTTAGCTATAGAGCAGACATTTTTTAGCAAGAGCCCACCCTAATTATCAGACAAGACCAGTATTAAGGTGAAACACGAACAGACTTTATTGGGAAAACCAATATTTGTTTGTTTTTTTTATAATGAGTTAGATACTTTAGCAACCATGAAAGACATATCAGTTATAGATTTTAAAAAAATCTACTTCTCATTATATAGTGATCCTAGATGCAACAGGATATCTAAATAAGAAAACATTTCTTGTTAAAGTGACAGTAAAATAAAATTCTTAAACAAACTGTCTAATTTACTTCTGTTAGCAAATTGCTCTGTTCTCTGAAAAGAGTAAATCTGTTGAAGAGTACATCTAGGGGGGCTCATAAGAGCTCAGGAGCGTGCACGTGTCTTTAGTACCCTATAGCAGCAGTGTTCGAACAGATAGCTCAGCATGCTAATGCACTGTGGCTGAGCTCTGTAGCAACCTGAGGGTTGCAGGTTCGATCCCCAACAAGGTCCACTCAGCCTTTCATTCTTCTGAGGTCAATAAAATGAGCAGCGCCTTGAGAAGTACCCAATACATACATAACACTGCTACAAACATTGTTGCACAACACTGCTGCCATAGAGTACTATATACGTGCACGCTCCTAAACTCTTATGAGACCATCTAGATTTACTTTTTAACAAAGGATACCAAGAAAACAAAGTAAATGTCATAACAGAAGTTAATTAGAAAGTCTCTTAAAACAGCATGCTCTATCTGATACATGAAAGTTTAATTTTGACTTTACTGTCCCTTTAAACTTTGGGGGACGATAAAAAGGTGTATGTGTTTGCCCTTTACAAACTTAAGATTTCTAAGCTTTTTATTCATTGAGTTTACTCCTGATTTCTGTATTCTAACAAGTTATAATTCTGAGTAAGCAACACAGAGCTAATGTGTTCTAACATTAATATAAAAATATCATACTAAAAAAAAATCCATACCTGAGACTCATTCTTTGTCCAGAGGATAGTAATGTACGTGAATACTATTTGGAAAAGCTGTCTGAAAACCCATAATTTAATAATTCTGCTTGAATAATCTAGGCAGCTCAGTGAAATCAAGGAACATTTCTGATATATTCTTCACTAGAGGTTTTTTGGAAGTGTTCTTCTGTAACTATTGTGAATTAATTCTATCTTTGGTCACTCCCAGTACAAAGTCAACAGATCTTAACTATAATAAATGTGTCAAGGAGGATTCCCATAGCATAGCCTCAATTTATATATACTGCTTAGGAATTGCATAATCACAAATATTATTTGGTATTGCAAAGTCTGCTAACAACTGTTTTGGTATAGTAAGGAAAAAGTACAAGCCCATTTTACTTACTTGTAAAAGGAGTAGAAATCAATTATACGTCTACTTTTTAGCGACAAATTAAAGGGACAGTAAAGGGCATACAATTTTAAATAACTTTCAAATTTAGTTCTATTATCTAAAATGCTTTTATTCTCTTGGTATCATTTGTTGAAAACCACTACTTTGAGCAAGCTGTTTGTCATTTGTTCACCCAATGTGTTTAGCTAACTCCCACTAGTGCATTGCTTCTCCTTCAACAAAGGGTACAAAGAGAATGATGTATATATGGTCATAGCAGTAAATAGGAAAGTTGTTTAACCCTTTCACTATCGGGAATTTCAAAGAAAAACTTGGGCAAAAAAAACTAAGAATTTTTTGCATTTTTGAAATCACTTAAAAATAGAACCTTGTTTTTTTATTTACCTATATATATATATATATATATATATTCAGTAGACAACCCAAGTTGTTAACCTAGGCCCATTTTGGTATATTTCATGATGTCACTGTTTCGCCACCAAATGCAATCATATTTAAAAAATTGTTAATTTTTTAATAAAATTTGGGTTTCTTACGGAAATTATTATTATTATTACACATAACTACTGCAGTCATAAGAAAAATAGTTGTAAAAGGTTCACTTGTGTCCTTTTTGTTCAGAAATAGCAGACATGCATGACTTTGCAATTCGTTTTTGGCCATTAAAAGACCACTAATTGCAGCTGTGCACATCACTTATGAAATTTCTGACAGTGAATGTGGTTAATTCGTTAGCTGATAAGGCTAACAGTATTTTAATGCATTGATTATCCTCCCGTCTGACACTTCCCACCTCCCTGATTCCTCCCAAAAAGCTCCCCCCACCCACACTTCTGACCATCATCTTAGGTATAGGTAGACAGTCTACCATTATAAAGTTTTAGGGTTCTAGCTCTCTAACCCTCCCCCTCCCAATGAGTGTCTGCAATCCTAGGTACTGGCAGCTGTCTGCCAGTACCTAGTTAATGGGTTTATTTTTAGATTTTTCTTTTTTCTTTAGTGTAGCAGTCTACTGTAGGGACCCAAACTCTGATACCCCATTTTTTATGCAGTGTAGCATTCCTTCCCTCCCTCTCCTTTCTAAATCTTTTCTGTTGTGTAGGACCACTACCACCCTCTCACTCTGCTTCTGTACCACCCATTCCCCTGCCGTCCCACACCTACCACCAGCACTGAAGGAGATCGTTGCAGACAGTGACACAGATCATGTCACTATCTGTAATGATATGGCAATCTGTATCCATATGATAACTGAGCACCAATAATACTCCTTTTCTATATGAAGTGGTACCTTCATTATATATCAAAATATTTTAAACTCTAACCCAATTTTTTTTTTGTTTACCTCCTTGAAGCAGATGATGCCACTTTTGGACCTCCAACGTAGCTATTAGAAAGGATAATAGGAGTACTGCAAACATGTAAGGCCACTTTTGGACCTTCAGAAACCATTTTAACTATAGATATAACAAATATATATGAAAATAACTTATATAGCATAAATATAACCAACAGTGAAATGTACCAGTTTAAAGTAGGCAGACCACTTTTCCATTACCAACTTTTGTGTGTGGAGGGGCTTGGAACAAACATTTATACGATATTCAGTAACAGCTGTCTGACTAAAGTAAAGGCTATTTCTGTGGAGTAATATATATAGGAACTTTTTCTGTCTCCCTTAACAGGGAAATATATAGAGGCATATTTAAGAAATGTCTTGCGGACCTGATCCGACAGTGCGGATCAGGTCCGCAAGACATCGCTGAATGCGGAGAGCAGTACGCTCTCCGTATTTAACATTGCACCAGCAGCTCACAAGAGCTGCTGGTGCAACGCTGCTTCCTGCAGACTCGCGGCCAATGGGCTGCCAGCAGGGGGTGTCAATCAACCCGACCGTACTCGATCGGGTTGAATTGTTGCGATTCCTGTCCGCCTGCTCAGAGCAGATGGACAGGGTTATGGAGCAGCGGTCTTTGTGACCGCTGCTTCATAACTGCTGTTTCTGGCGAGTCTGAAGACTCGCCAGAAACACGGGCCATCAAGCTCCTTTCTTTTATATGAATAGCAAGATCAAGCCCGCCGAGTGTGCACAGTCAAGGTAAAATTAAGTTATGCATTGACTTGAGTACATCTCAGAAATAAAACATTAGTTTAAAGTAACATCCATATTTGGAGCTGTCCCAGAACAAATAAAATTAGGGTATGCAGAGCATATATGGAACAATTTAAATACATATTACCCTACACCAACACGGACAACTTTGAAGTCTGTTCCATTACACATATCCAATACTGGTAACAGTCTTTCAAGTATACTTGTTGTGGTCGACAAAGCTGATGTATAAGTCCCCTTGTAAATAAATTGCTGGAGGAAAAAATTCTGGGAAGCACCTTTGTAGTTTCTTATACCCTCCACAAATGTTAGCAATTGTGCCTTCCGAGTATGGATCACCTTCATTCCCAAAAGTCTTTACTAGTGGGTAAGGGCTGGAGCCGCAACACATCCTCCCTCTCCGACATCAAGACCGAGATAGCTGTAAATGTTTGAAAGTAGCTTTGCCCAAGAAAGCGTTATGTCCTGTGTCATAAGTGGGGGATGGAGAAACAGCTGGCGTCCACTTTGTAGATTGACTAGGTGAGGATCGTTGATATGCTGTGGATGAAGCCAGACACCTTTCCCGGACTGTCAGCCAGCCTTTGCACTGTGGGTCTGTGGGGGTATTCACGGACCGGACCGTCTCGCTGCTCACAGTTTCAGATGCTGTTAGGGATCCACGCAGTACTGTATCAACAGAGTTAAAGGGACAGTCTACACCAAAAATTGTCTTATTTAAAAATATAGATATTCCCTTTATTACCCATTCCCCGTTTTTGCATGACCAACACAGTTATATTAATATACTTTTTACCTCTGTGATTACCTTGTATCTAAGCCTCTGCAGATAGCCTCCTTATCTAAGTGCTTTTGACAGACATGCAGTGTAGTCAATCAGTGAAGACTCCTAAATAACTTCACAGGAGTGAGCACAACGTTATCTATATGACACACATGAACTAATACTGTCTAACTGTGAAAAACTTTCAAAATGCTCTGAGCTAAGAGGCGGTTTTCAACGGTTTACAAAGCAAATTTGATGATAAAAGTAAATTGGAAAGTTGTTTAAAATTGCATGCCCTATCTGAACCATGAAAGTTTAGTTTTGACTTTACTGTCCCTTTAAGTAAGTGGCCCTCACTAGTGTCGGTTAGCTCTAAAGATGAGTTTACCTTCACTTGGCCAGATATGTTAGGTGGAGGCTCTATTGCAATCCCGCCTTGGGGTATGACTCGCTCTGGATCAGGCTCTTTTTCATATGCTGGGGCTCCTAGAGGTATAAGAACATCACTTTGATGTGCTGTCGTTGGCAGATAGCTGTTATGGTGTTCCTTTATCGGCTCAGTCAATCTCACTGTTTGATCGATGTATTTAGGACTTGTAGCTAGGAGTAAGTTGCATAGCTCAAGTTCTAAACTTTTATAGTGGTTTTCTATGAGTTGCGTAACTTTTATTTCCCACTTGTCCAAGGCCTCCATGTTCAGAGATTTCAAGCGGCACAGCAGTACGAGTATTCGTTTACAGACTTACATGTGGTAGTTGTAAACTACCTTTCTGTATATATCCTATTGCAGGATACTCTAACCCCAGAGTTTGGGGTGGAGGTTGTTATTGTGCGACAGCCCCAGACCTACGCTAAGAATCCTTCTCTGAAGTCGTAGACAGTAATCAATCTACTGCTTGATCACATCTAACGGCAAAATGGCTACTAGGCCCTTGTAGAATATTTACTGCATAGCTGTCCCAAAGAGCATAGGCAAAAACGCTGTCGTGACTTCAGCTCCTGAGCTTATCCAAACTTTATCTAAAAAGTGAACTCAAAAGTGCAAAATACTGTAGATTTGTGGTATATAGCTTGGGTAAAGTCTTTTATTCTCCAAGAGCTTCACTGAGACACGTCCTGCAGCTTTGAGAGTAGGCTCCGCCCCCCGCCCGAAAGTAAATAATTTTATTATGCGCAATCATTAAAATTATTTCGAAGTACTGTTTTTTATGTTTAAGGGACATGAAAGTTAAAATTATGAAAGCATACCACCAGAACAAAGTGAACTTCATACTAGAAGTAAATCTAAAGGTATTTTTAATTGCCCAAGTCGTCGGAATTATGAACTTGTCATTTATTCAATTATACTGTATTTAGTGGTCCTTTAAGGGAAATATTTGAGTTCAAGGGGTTGTACAGATACATTTATTCTAATGGAACAATTTGTCAAATTTAAAAAAGATGCTTATTTACTAATTTAAAAAAAAAATCATTGCCCATTATAAACCTGATGAAGACCTCTATTCCAATCAATTTTTGCTCCCTGTTTCTCTGGCATTCTAATCCATTAGAGCCTCAGCTGTTTGAATTAGTTTATTCACTCAGATTATAATTAGGTTTTCTTAGTTATGGGTTAGGTAAACACACAAAACTGTAAGACATTTGGTTTTCTCTAAGCATGGGCATTTGGATGCTGCGTTAGCATCCGAATGCGGAAAAAGTTAACCACTTATGGCATTTGGCTCTTTTCAGAGATGGAATCCTTCTTATGAAAGTGAAACACACTAAGATCTGTGCAAACCTAGGTCTAAGTGTGTTGCACTTTCACAAAAAGGAATCCGGCTCCGAAAAGACCTGAACGCCAATGGCGGTTACCTTCTTCCACATTCAGATGCTAAAGAACCATCCAAATGCCTGCCCATGCCTTATTGCTTAAAAAGATACATAATGCCTTTACTACCCATATCTCAGCTTTGCACAACCAACATTGTTAGATTAATATTCTTTATAACATTTGAACCTCTAAGTTTCTGCCTGTTACTAAGCCACTACAGACAGCCTCTTATCACATTCTTTATTGCTTTTTATTTGCTTTTCACAGCAGGAGACTGCTAGTTCGTGTGGGCCATATAGATAACATTTTGTTCACGCCCGAGGAGTTATTTAAGAGTTAGCACAACACAGTACTAAATGCAAGTCAATAGATAATAAATAAAAAGTCATGTGATTAGGGGGCTGTCAGAAGATGCTTAGATACAAGTTATTCACAGAAGTAAAAATTGTATTAATATAACTGTGTTGGTTGTGCAAAACTGGGGAATGGGTAATAAAGGGATTGTCTATCTTTTGGAACAATAACAATTATATTGTAGACTGTCCCTTTAAGTGAATTTATTAATTTAAAAAATTATATAAAATCAGTTTGAAAAGAAAATTTGATGACTAACGTATTTGGTTATGGCTGATGAACGTAATTGTTAAGGCAGTTTTGCATTGGACTAATATCCCATTGTTAACAGTAAATGTTATATTAAAGGAACAGTAAATTCATAATTAAACTTATTTCTTATGTGTACTTCAATTATAAAATTTGCTTAGTTATCTTTGTATTCTTTTTTTTAAAGACTAAACCTAGGTAAGCTCATAGGGGCTCAAAAACATGTGCATGTGTATAGCATTCAATGGGGCCTAGTTATCAAGCCGTCAACCTCAAATACGCTGGAATTCCGCAGCGTATTTGTGGCGAGGCTGATTCGCCTTAGTTATCAAAGGCTCGAGACCGGCAAAAGTAGAATTTTGTGACGTAAGCATCGATCCGCCGGACTCAGTCCGACACAGATCGATTCTTACGTCACTCCAGATGTTCCGCACACAAGTGCGGCACATTCTCACTACTTTTGCTAGCTATCAAAAAACTAGCAGGTACGCTCTGCACTTTTACGGCCCAGCGTACCTGGTTTTCAAACCGCCACCCCTGGAGGCGGCGGATACTATAGGAATCAATGGGAGTCTGACCATAGCGAAAGTACAAGTTCGCTGCTGACAGACATCCCATTGATTTCTATGGGAGCTGTCTACACCTAACACCCTAACATGTACCCCGAGTCTAAACACCACTAATCTGACCCCCCCTACACCGCCGCAACTAAATAAAGTTATTAACCCCTAAACCGCCGCTCCCGGAGCCCACCGCAACTATAATAAATGTATTAACCCCTAAACCGCCACTCCCTGAACCCGCCGCAACCTATATTAAATGTATTAACCCCTATCCTGCCCCCCCTACACCGTCGCCACCTATAATAAATTTATTAACCCCTAATCTGCCCCCCCTACACCGTCGACACCTATAATAAATTTATTAACCCCTATCCTGCCCCCCACTACGCCGCCGCCACTGTCATAAAATTATTAACCCCTAAACCTAAGTCTAACCCAAACGCCCCCCTAACTTAAATATTAATTAAATAAATCTAAATAAATTAACTCTTATTAAGTAAATGAATCATATTTAAAACTAAATACTTACCTTTAAAATAAACCCTAATATAGCTACAATATAAATAATAATTATATTCTAGCTATCTTAGGATTTATATTTATTTTACAGGTACCTTTCAATTTATTTTAACCATGTACAATAACTATTAAATAGTTATTAACTATTTAATAGCTTACCTAGCTAAAATAAAGAGAAATGTACCTGTGAAATAAATCCTAACCTAAGTTACAATTACACCTAACACTACACTATACTTTAATAAATTATTCCTATTTAAAAATAAATACCTACCTGTAAAATAAACCCTAAGATAGCTACAATATAATTAATAATTATATTATAGCTATCTTAGGATTTATATTTATTTTACAGGTAACTATGTATTTATTTTAGCTAGTTAGAATAGTTATTAAATAGTTATTAACTATTTAATAACTACATAGCTAAAAGAAATACAAAATTACCCGTAAAATAAATCCTAACTTAAGTTACAATTAAACCTAATACTACACTATCATTAAATTAATTAAATAAACTACCTACAAATAACTACAATTAAATACAATTACATAAACTAACTAAAGTACAAAAAATAAAAAAAGCTAAGTTACAAAAAATAAAAAAATAAGTTACAAACATGTTACAAATATTACAACAATTTTAAGCTACTTACACCTAATCTAAGCCCCCTAATAAAATAACAAACCCCCCCAAAATAAAAAAATGCCCTACCCTATTCTAAATTAAATAAATTTCAAAGCTCTTTTACCTTACCAGCCCTTAAAAGGGCCATTTGTGGGGGCATGCCCCAAAGAAAACAGCTCTTTTGCCTGTAAAAGAAAAATACAACCCCCCCCAACATTAAAACCCACCACCCACATACCCCTAATCTAACCCAAACCCCCCTTACAAAAACCTAACACTAATCCCCTGAAGATCATCCTACCTTGAGTCGTCTTCACTCAGCCGAGCCACCGATGGAACTGAAGAGGACATCCGAAGTGGAAGAAGTTAATCCTCCAAGCGGCGCTGAAGAAATCTTCCATCCGATGAAGTCATCTTCCAAGCCGGGTCTTGAATCTTCCTTCCGCAGACGCGGAACCACCTTCTTCACCGACGGACTACGACGAATGACGGCTCCTTTAAGGGATGTCATCCAAGATGGCGTCCCCTCAATTCCGATTGGCTGATAGGATTCTATCAGCCAATCGGAATTAAGGTAGGAAAAATCTGATTGGCTGATGGAATCAGCCAATCAGATTGAGCTTGCATTCTATTGGCTGTTCCGATCAGCCAATAGAATGCGAGCTCAATCTGATTGGCTGATGGGATCAGCCAATCGGATTGAACTTGAATCTGATTGGCTGATTCCATCAGCCAATCAGATTTTCCTACCTTAATTCCGATTGGCTGATAGAATTCTATCAGCCAATCGGAATTGAGGGGACGCCATCTTGGATGACGTCCCTTAAAGGAGCCGTCATTCGTCGTAGTCCGTCGGTGAAGAAGGTGGTTCCGCGTCGGCGGAAGGAAGATTCAAGACCCGGCTTGGAAGATGACTTTGCCCGGATAGAAGACCTCTTCAGCGCCTCTTTGAAGATGACATCGGACGGATCGAAGACTTTTCTTCAGCGCCGCCTGGATGATGACTTCATCGGATGGAAGATTTCTTCAGCGCCGCTTGGAGGATTAACTTCTTCCGCTCCGGATGTCCTCTTCAGTTCCATCGGTGGCTCGGCTGAGTGAAGAAGACTCAAGGTAGGATGATCTTCAGGGGATTAGTGTTAGGTTTTTGTAAGGGGGGTTTGGGTTAGATTAGGGGTATGTGGGTGGTGGGTTTTAATGTTGGGGGGGGGTTGTATTTTTCTTTTACAGGCAAAAGAGCTGTTTTCTTTGGGGCATGCCCCCACAAATGGCCCTTTTAAGGGCTGGTACGGTAAAAGAGCTTTGAAATTTATTTAATTTAGAATAGGGTAGGGCATTTTTTTATTTTGGGGGGTTTGTTATTTTATTAGGGGGCTTAGATTAGGTGTAAGTAGCTTAAAATTGTTGTAATATTTGTAACATGTTTGTAACTTATTTTTTTATTTTTTGTAACTTAGCTTTTTTTATTTTTTGTACTTTAGTTAGTTTATGTAATTGTATTTAATTGTAGTTATTTGTAGTTAATTTATTTAATTAATTTAATGATAGTGTAGTATTAGGTTTAATTGTAACTTAAGTTAGGATTTATTTTACAGGTAATTTTGTATTTCTTTTAGCTATGTAGTTATTAAATAGTTAATAACTATTTAATAACTATTCTAACTAGCTAAAATAAATACAAAGTTACCTGTAAAATAAATATAAATCCTAAGATAGCTATAATATAATTATTAATTATATTGTAGCTATCTTAGGGTTTATTTTACAGGTAAGTATTTATTTTTAAATAGGAATAATTTATTAAAGTATAGTGTAGTGTTAGGTGTAATTGTAACTTAGGTTAGGATTTATTTCACAGGTACATTTCTCTTTATTTTAGCTAGGTAAGCTATTAAATAGTTAATAACTATTTAATAGCTATTGTACCTAGTTAAAATAAATTGAAAGATGCCTGTAAAATAAAAATAAATCCTAAGATAGCTACAATATAATTATTATTTATATTGTAGCTATATTAGGGTTTATTTTAAAGGTAAGTATTTAGTTTTAAATAGGATTCATTTAGTTCATAATAGAAATATTATTTAGATTTATTTAATTAATATTTAAGTTAGGGGGGCGTTAGGGTTAGACTTAGGTTTAGGGGTTAATAATTGTATTACAGTGGCGGCGGCGTAGTGGGGGGCAGGATAGGGGTTAATAAATTTATTATAGGTGGCGACGGTGTAGGGGGGGCAGATTAGGGGTTAATAAATTTATTATAGGTGGCGACGGTGTAGGGGGGGCAGGATAGGGGTTAATAGGTTTAATATAGTTTGCGGCGGGTTCATGGAGCGGCGGTTTAGGGGTTAAACTATTTATTTAGTTGCGGAGAGGTGCGGGATCAGCAGGATAGGGGTTAATAATTTTATTATAGAGGGCGACGGCATAGGGGGGGCAGGATAGGGGTTACTAGGTATACTGTAGGTGGTAGCGGTGTCCGGGAGCGGCGGTTTAGGGGTTAATACATTTATAAGAGTTGCGGCGGGGTCTAGGAGCGGCGGTTTAGGGGTTAGTAACTTTATTGAGTTGCGGGAGGCTCCGGGGGCGCCGGTATAGGGGGTAGGACAGTGTAGTTTAGTGTGAGTGCTTAGTGACAGGCTAGCAATAAAGCTGGGAAAAAGCCGAAGGGCAGCGAGATCGGATGAGTGATAACTGTCACAGTCCGCTGCTCATCGCCCCGCGGCTTTTTGACAGCTTTATTTGATAACTTAGGCGTATTTTTTCAGGTCCGCGGCGGCGAAGGTAGGCGAGCTTAGGCGGGCGTATTGGGCCGGCAAAGCAAGAAAAGTAGACGGCTTGATAACTACCCCCCAATGGCAGCAGTATTTGCAACAATGTTTGTATCAGTGTAATATATTATTGCAAATACTGCTGCCAGAAAGTTCTAAAGACACATGCTCGCGCCTTAGCTCGTATGAGTCTACCTAGTTTTACTCTTCAGCAAAGAATATCAAGAGATCAAAGCAAATGTGATTATTGAAATAGATTGGAAAGTCTTTTAACCCTTTGAGTGCTAAGCCCTTTTTTACGTTTTGTTTCTTATTTTTTTATTTTTTGAATTTTATTTTTTTTAACATTTTTTTTTTCAGACCCCCAAGACTTGCACTGTTGGAAAGGCTAGACGATTACCTTTCCAATGGTGGGTCTTGGGGGTCTGTAGCTGCTTAGATGCCTGAGATACCGGCTTCTAAGTAGCATGCCCCCTGCTCCTATACTTAACATTGTTAAGTATAAATAAAGTTGCGCTGTGACGTCATCACATTATTGCGCGTGATGTCACCACGCATAACGTGAAGCCCCGGCGATGCCTGTCACTATGCAGGCCCGATCGTGGGGTAGGAGCAGGTGGGAGCCCCCAGATCTCCCTCAAAGTGGGAGAGTGCTAGCGAAGGCTCTGAGCCGTCGTTAGCACCAGAGTGGGAAACTCTGAGACGGCTCAGAGCCATTGTTAGCACTCAAAGGGTTAAAGGGACAGTCAAGTCCAAAATGAACTTTCATGATTCAAGTGATGAAAGTGTTTTATAAAATGTATAGAAAACTAAAATATTACCAGTATGATTGTTCATTTATGATTGCAATTAACGGCAAGATTATGAGTGGTGCGCTAACTGTTGCGTGCAATCGAAAAAGGGTATGCGCATGTCAGAAGTAGCAAACATATTATGAGTTGAAAATAAATGTGCTCGCTTGGGTGCAATTCAATTTACCACGCATCGCGATAGTGCAACTTCAGAGCTATGGTTCAAGGGACAGTCTAGTCAAAGCTAAACTTTCATGATTCAGATAGGGCAAGTAATTTTAAACAACTTTCCAATTTACTTTTATCATCAATTTTACTTTGTTGTTTACTGTGATGGTTTTGCAAAACTGGGGAATGGGTAATAAAGGGATTATCTATCTTTTTAAACAATAACAATTCTGGTGTAGACTGTCCCTTTAACTTATTTCCGACTAAAAAGTGGTGGGGGGAGGGGATTTAAAAAAAACATTTTAAAGAACAGTTACACTTATAAGAGCACTTTTTAATACAAATTATTACAAAAATATATTGCATAAAAAAGTTATACAGGCTCAAAGATATGAAGTCTCAGGTGTTTGGAAAAAAAGACAGGCAAAGGGCTTTAATATAGAGATACATACATATAAATCTCTAAATATGTGTTTGTGTGTGTGTGTATATATATATATATATATATATATATATATGTGTGTGTGCATATATTTTTATGTATTTTTGTGTGTATATGTTTTTACAGACATTCAGAATAATGGGTTTTCAAAAAAATAAGACTGACAAATAGATTTTTTCAGAAACATGTAAAACGTTGATGGATTGAAACTCAGCTGTTCTCTCAAAATTCTCTAAATAAAGTATTGGAGGAGGTTAGGAGGTACCAACCAACTCAAACCCCTAGATTTAAATGAATGGAAATCTTGCTGAAAAAACTTGCCACAACAGCACCGCTGGTAAATGGCAACTCCATTTCATCTTGCAACCGTTAACTTACTGCGGCAATGAACAACTTCCACGGACAAGGATACCAGTGTTACAAAAATATTTCAAAAACATTACAAACAAATGAATAAAGAAAAATAAAACAGCTTGTGTAAAACAGTCCACACTAACACATACAAAAAAAAGAAAACTTGAAAAAGAAAAGAAAAAAGTGATGCTTTGATATAGTGATACACACGGGCAACTGCGTCTTTTTAAATCACGCATGCTGAGTTATGGTTAGGAGAAATATCTCGGCCTTGCCTTGAAACACCCAGGAGCATCCTTGGTCCGACACTTTTTCACGTCTGTGTCTAGTGTCTCTAGAACAAAGCTTAAAATAGACACCATAGCCTTCATTAAATATGCAGCGTCATCCGCAAAAGCCGGCGATGCCGGTTTTTGTGCTGTTTTGGTATCACATATACGGCGTAGCATACAAGTTACGCCCGTATATTTCACCCGTCTCTCGCAATTTTTACTCCCATAGGCTAACATGGGACAGCGTCGTAAATCGGTATCCAATATCCAGCGCAAGGCCTTACGTGGCGAAAATGGAGAACTCTTATTCCATTTTTATCTCACCATAAAAGGCAGCCATAGCAGGCCTTGCGCTGAGTATGGGAGAACCGTAACTCCCGAAAATGCCTGGAAAAATAAACTAACACCTAACGCATGCGCAATGTCTATCTACCTCTCAACCGCAATCCCCCACCGCAATAACTAATAAACGGCTAGATTACGAGTTTGGTGTTAGCCTTAAAAAGCAGCGTTGAGAGGTCCCAACGCTGCTTTTTAACGCCCGCTGGTATTACGAGTCTGGCAGGTACAGGTGTACCGCTCACTTTTCTTCCGCGACTCGAGCATACCGCAAAACCCCTTACGTATCCAATCTTTTCAATGGGATTTGCCTAATGTTGGTATTACGAGTCTTGGAAGAAGTGAGCGGTAGACCCTCTCCTGTCAAGACCCCTACCGCATTTAAAAGTCAGTAGTTAACAGTTTTATGGGCTAACGCCGTAACATAAAACTCTTAACTAAAGTGATAAAAAAAAGTACACTAACACCCATAAACTACCTATTAACCCCTAATCTGCCGTCCCTAACATCGCCAACACCTACCTACATTTATTAACCCCTAATCTGCCACCTCCAATGTCGCCGCTACTATATTAAAGGTATTAACCCCTAAACCTAAGTCTAAACCTAACCCTAACCTACCCCTAACTTAAATAGAATTTTAAATAATCTAAATAAAATTACTACAATTAAATAAATGAATCCTATTTAAAACTAAATACTTACCTATAAAATAAACCCTAAGCTAGCTACAATATAACTAATAGTTACATTGTAGCTAGCTTAGGGTTTATATTTATTTTACTGGCAACTTTGTATTTATTTTAACTAGGTAGAATAGTTATTAAATAGTTATTAACTATTTAATAACTACCTAGTTAAAATAAAGACAAATATAACTGTAAAATAATTCTTAACCTAAGTTACAATTACACCTAACACTACACTATCATTAAATAAATTACCTAAACTACCTACATTTAATTACAATTAAAAAAAACACTAAATTACAGAAAAAAAAAAGAATTACAAGAATTTTAAACTAATTACACCTAATCTAATCCCCCTAATAAAATAAAAAAGCCCCCAAAATAATAAAATTCCCTACCCTATACTAAATTACAAATAGCCTTTAAAAGGGCCTTTTGCGGGGCATTGCCCCAAAGTAATCAGCTCTTTCACATTACCCCCCTGAAGATCTCCCTACCTTGAGCTGTCTTCACCCAGCCGGGCACAAGTGGTCCTCCAGAGGGGCAGAAATCTTCATCTGATTCGGGCAGAAGAGGTCCTCCAAGCGGCAGAAGTCTTCATCCAGGCGGCATCTTCTATCTTCATCCATCCGGAGTGGAGCAGGTCCATCTTCAATCCAGCCGACGAGGAGCCATCCTCTTCAAACGACGTCCTAACACTGAATGAAGGTTCCTTTAAATGACGTCATCCAAGATGGCATCCCTTGAATTCCGATTGGCTGGTAGGATTCTATCAGCCAATCGGAATTAAGGTAGGAAAAATCCTATTGGCTGATCCAATCAGCCAATAGGATTGAAGTTCAATCTAGAATTGAGCTTGCATTCTATTGACTGTTCCAATCAGCCAATAGAATGTGAGCTCAATCCTATTGGCTGATCCAATCAGCCAATAGGATTTTTCCTACCTTAATTCCGATTGGCTGATAGAATCCTATCAGCCAATCGGAATTCAAGGGACGCCATATTGGATGACGTCATTTAAAGGAACCTTCATTCGGTGTTAGGACGTCGTTTGAAGAGGATGGCTTCGCGTCGGCTGGATTTCAAGATGGACCAGCTCCGGATAGATGAAGATAGAAGATGCTGCCTTGAAGATGACTTATGCCACTTGGAGGACCTCTTCTGCTTGGATCGGATGAAGACTTTTGCCCCTCTGGAGGACCACTTGTGCCCGGCTGGGTAAAGACGGCTCAAGGTAGGGAGATCTTCAGGGGGGGTAGTGTTAGGTTTTTAAAAGGGGGGATTCGGTGGGTTTTAGAGTAGGGTTGGGTGTGTGGGTGGTGGGTTTTAATGTTGGGGGGGTATTGTATTTTTTTTTCAGGTGAAAGAGCTGATTACTTTTGGGCAATGCCCCGCAAAAGGCCCTTTTAAGGGCTATTTGTAAATTAGTATAGGGTAGGGAATTTTATTATTTTGGGGGGCTTTTTTATTTTATTAGGGGGATTAGATTAGGTGTAATTAGTTTAAAATGCTTGTAATTCTTTTTTTTCTGTAATTTATTGTTTGTTTGTTTTTTGTAATTTAGTTTATTTAATTTAATTGTAATTAATTGTAGGTAGTTTAGGTAATTAGTTTAATTATAGTGTAGTGTTAGGTGTAATTGTAACTTAGGTTAGGGTTTATTTTACAGGTACTTTTGTACTTATTTTAACAAGGAAGTTATTAAATAGTTAATAACTATTGTACCTAGTTAAAATAAATACAAAGTTGCCTGTAAAATAAATATAAACCCTAAAATAGCTACAATGTAATTATTAATTATATTGTAGCTATCTTAAAGTTAATTTATAGGTAAGTATTTAGTTTTAAATAGGAATAATTTAGTTAATAATAGTAATATTATTTAGATTTATTAAAATAATATTTAAGTTAGGGGGGGTGTTAGGTTTAGACTTAGGTTTAGGGGTTAATACTTGAATAGGTTAATTGCATTGTGGGCTATGGCGGTTTAGGGGTTAATAATTTAGTTATTACTTGCGGTGTGGGTTTGATGGCGGATATAGGGGTTAATAGTTTAAATAGGCATATTGCATTGTGGGTGGTTGTCGGTCTAGGGGTTAATACATTTAATATTAGTAATGAGAGTGGGGGGTTGTGGATATAGGGGTTTTACGTGTCTGGCTTATTTTTGGGAGGCGTGTTAGACTTTTACGGGAGATTTGTTATTTTCTTTACTTTTCTTAGGCGCCGGCATTTTCTAAAGTGCCGTAAGTCACTAGCGACTCCAGAAATTTGTATTTACGCTTATTTCTGGACATCGCTAGTTTATCCGACTTACACCACTTAGGAAATGCCGGTGCCATATATGTAATACCCCGATGTGCAAGGTGAAATTACGGGCGGTGCAGGTTTCCACACTTGCGCCGAAACCTGCGCCGTATATTTGATTGTGCCCCTTGTGGAACTGTTTATAGTAAAGTAGATTTCATAAAAATAATACACATGGGGCAAGGTTACATATACAGAGCAGGCTTCAGCTCAAGTGCTGCAACCCGCGCTGCCCGTAATTTAACCTTGCACATCGGGGTATTAAATAAACTCCGCTGGCAGTTCATAAAGTGCAGTAAGTCGAATAAACTAGCGAAGTCCAGAAATGAGCGTAAATACAAATTTCTGGAGTCGCTAGTGACTTATGGCACTTTAGAAACTGCTGTCGCCTAAGAAAATTAAAAAAAAAATCTAATCTCCCATAAAAGTCTCACGCCTCCCAAAAATAAGCCCGACACATAAAACCTCTACATCCGCAATCCCCCCTCTCACAACTAATAATAAATGTATTAACCCCTAAACCAACAACCCCCCACAACACAATATGCCTAATTAAACTATTAACCCCTATATCCGCCAAAAAACCCAAACCGCAAGTAATAACTAAATTATTAACCCCTAAATCCGCCAACCCTAACATCACAAACTACCTATTAAAACTATTAACCCCTAATCTGCCATTAACCTACAACGCAAACCCCTAAACTGCCAAAGCCCACAACGCAAATAAATAAATTACTAAGCCCCCTAACCTAACACCCCCTAACCTATCACCCCCTAAATGTACCCAAATTACCTAAATTACAAAATACTAAAGTTACTATTAAAATAAAAAAACCTAACACTACTTTAAAAATAAAAATAAACTAAGTATAAATTAAAGGGACAGTCTAGTCAAAATTAAAATTCTGGTGTAGACTGTCCCTTTAAGATACAATTACAGAAAATAAAAAAAAATCAAAGATTGCATAAAATATAAAACAAAATTACCAAATTTTAAAAAATTATACCTAATCCCTATGAAAATAAAAAAGCCCCCCTAAAATAAAAACACCCCCTAGGGTGTTTGAATTAGGGTTAGGTTCTTTTATTTTGGAGGGTTTGGTGGGGGGTTTACTGTTAGTGGGGACTTTGTTATTTGATGTAAAAGAGCTGATTATCTTGGGGCAATGCCCTGCAAAAAGCCATTTTAAGTGCTACTGGTAGTTTATTCTTAGAGTAGGGGATGTTTTTATTTTGGGGGTCTTTTTTAGGGATTAGGTATAATTTTTAAAATTTGGTAATTTTGTTTTTTATTTTATGTAATCTTAGATTTTTTTTATTTTCTGTAATTGTAGCTTAAAGGGACAGTCTACACCAGAATTTTAATTTTGACTAGACTGTCCCTTTAATTTATACTTAGTTTATTTTTATTTTTAAAGTAGTGTTAGGATTTTTTATTTTAATAGTAACTTTAGTATTTTGTAATTTAGGTAATTTGGGTACATTTAGGGGGTGATAGGTTAGGGGGCTTAGTAATTTATTTTGCATTGTGGTCTTTGGCGGTTTAGGGGTTAATACTTTGATAAGTAGTTTGCATTGTGGGTTAATGACGGATTAGAGGTTAATAGTTTTAATAGGTAGTTTGCGATGTTGGGGTTGGCAGATTTAGGGGTTAATAATTTAGTTATTACTTGTGGTGTGGTTTTGATAGTAGATATAGGGGTTAATACACTTTATTATTTATTGCGGTGGGGGATTGTGGTTGACAGGTAGCTAGATATTGCACATGCGTTAGGTGTTTATTTTTGAAGGTATTTTCGGGAGTTACGGTGCTTCCATACTCAGCGTAAGGCTTGCTGCAGCTGCCTTGTGTGGAGAGGTAAAAATGGAGTAAGATTTCTCCATTTTCGACACGTAAGTCCTTGTGCTGAATATTGGATACCGATTTGCGACGCGGTCCCATGTTAGCTTATGGGAGTAGAAATTGTGGCAACGAGTGAAATATAAGTGCCGCATTTATATGCGGCGCTGTATATAGGATACCAAGACAGAGCAAAAAACGGCATTACCGGCTCTTGCGGGCGATGCCGCAAATGTAATGGAGCCCTTGATGTCATAAAAGTAACTGAAATGCAAGGTATGTGAAGAGCCCCAGTCAATTAGATGTTTTATGTGATGAATCTATATATCCTTTTTTATATATTACCAGTTTCACAAGTCTCAGACATAAAATCCTCAACCACAATGTATGTTTAGGACAGTAGTCTTCTAAGCTTAATCCCTAACTCTAAAGCGGCTGCAACTGAGATAACAGCTGACATGTAGTGCACCAAACATGCAAGCTACCTACCTAGGTATGCACTTGAACAAACAATATCATAAGAACAAAGCAAATTTGAAAATACAAGCAAATTAAAACTTTTTTAAACGATGTATGCTCTATACGACTCACAAAAGAAAAATGTCCCTTTAAAAAGTAAAATAGATGTTTGTTTCAATTGCAGGCTTTATCGGAATCATGAATATTTAATGTTGACTTGTATGTCCCTTTAAAAACTCAAAATAGCTCATCTAACATGAATCTGAATCTAAAAATGAGGCTACAGTGTGTCAAATAACTTCTGTGTCGGCAATAAGTCAAGAGAGCTATAAATAAGAATCTAAGCTGTCAAAATGTATGGAACTGATGATGGTCAACCAAGAAGCCTACTCAGCTGATATCCATATGCACACATTAAAGGGACAGTCAAGTCCAAAAAAACTTTCATAATTCAGATAGAGTATGTCATTTTAAACAACTTTCCAATTAATGATCACATCGAGGGATGTACAAGGAGACAGCGCACCTACCCTCACCAAGTATGCACATATAGCACTTTAATAATAGATAATAATTAAAGGATTATCTATCTTTTAAAACAACAAAAATTCTGGGGCCCCATTACATATGCGGTGTTGCCCGGTTTTGGTATCCAATATACAGCGCCGCATATAAATGCAGCACATTATAAATTCTGGTGTAGACTGTGCCTTTAAAGTGAAAGTAAATCCTTGCGTTTAACAAATGCTAGGATTGACTATTGAAAGAAATAAACGGGACTTTCATTCATTAAGTATAAAATACTTCATGTAGAAAGCTCCTTTATTTGTTTCAACCGATCGGCTATTTGAGCTGCAGTAAATCCAGCTCCCATGGGCGCCAAGCTGGATTTACCTTACCTTACGGCTATTGGCTAAGAGGTAAAAATGTCACCTCTTAGCAAAATATTTTTTAGCCATGGGCTTTTTTAGTAGCTTAAATCACCGATCGGTTGAGACAAATAAAGAAGCTTTCTACATGAAATATTTTATACTTCATGAATGAAAGTCCCCTTTATTTCTTTCAATAATCAATCCTAGCGTTTGTTAAACACAAGGATTTACTTTCACTTTAAGCTACAACAAAACAAAAACAAAATGATCAAATTTTAAAAAATTGTACCTAATCCCTATGAAAATAAAAACACCCCCAATCTAAGAATAAACTACCAGTAGCCCTTAAAAGACTTTTTGCAGGGCATTGCCCCAAGATAAACAGCTCTTTTACAGTCAAAATACACAAAGTCCCCCCTAACAGGCAAACCCCCCAAAATAAAAGAACCTAACACTAAAAACCTAAACTACCCATTGCCCTGAAAATGGCATTTGCTTTGGCATTGCCCTTAAAAGGGCCTTTAGCTCTTTAACAAAGTGCCCACCCTAATCTAAATAAACCCCCCCAACAAAATTTTAAAGTCCGGCAGAGAAGGTCCTGTCCCATGCGGGGAAATCTTCTTCCATGCGGGGACCTCTTCTTTCTTCTTCCAGGAACAATCCTGCACGGAGCGGAGGGCGGAGCTGAAGACCGATGACCGCGGAGCTAAAGAACCGCGACCCTGGAACTGATGACCCGCGACCCTGGAGGATGCTCTTCGTACGATCACTGCCGTACACTGGATAGTGAATTCCTATTGGCTGATTTGATTCTTCAAATTCAAATCAGCCAATAGGATGAGAGCTACTCAAATCCTATTGGCTGTTCAAATCAGCCAATAGGATGAAAGCTACTGAAATCTTTTGGCTGTTTAAATCAGCCAATAGGATAAGAGCTACTGAAATTCTATTGGCTATTCAAATCAGCCAATAGACTTTCAGTAGCTCTCATCCTATTGGCTGATTTGAACAGCAAATAGGATTTGAGTAGCTCTCATCCTATTGGCTGATTTGAATTTGAAGAATCAAATCAGCCAATAGGAATTCAAGGGACGGCATTTTTAATCACGTACCTTGAATTCACTATCCACTGTACGGCGGCGATCGTACTTAGAGGATCCTCCACGCTCCATGGCTCCGCGGTCGCCGGTCTTCAGTTCCAGGTTTGCCGGTCTTCAGTTCCAGGGTTGCCGGTCTTCAGTTCCAGGGTCGCCGGTCTTCAGTTCCAGGGTCGCCGGTTTTTAGCTCCGCGGTCATTGGTTTTCAGCTCCGCCCTCCACTCAGTGCCGGATTGTTCCTGGAAGAAGAAAGAAGAGGTTGCCACTTGGAATAAGACTTCACCGCATGGGACAGGACCTTCTCCGCCGGACTTCAGGAATGGTGTGTGTGTATCAACCTGGGGGTTAGACTTAGGGTTTTTTTTAAATTGGGGAGGTTTATTTAGTTTAGGGTGGGCACTTTGTAAAAGAGCTAAATGCCCTTTTAAGGGCAATGCCAAACAAATGTCATTTTCAGGGCAATGGGTAGTTTAGGTTTTTTAGTGTTAGATTCTTTTATTTTGGGGGTTTGGTGGGTGGGGGGGTTACTGTTAGGGGGACTTTTTGTATTTTGAGCTGTTTATCTTGGGGCAATGCCCTGCAAAAAGCCCTTTTAAAGGCTTCTGGCAGTTTATTCTTAGATTAGGGGATGTTTTTATTTTGGGGGGCTTTTTATTTCATAAGGATTAGGTATAATTTTTTTAAATTTGAAAATTTTGTTTTTTATTTTCTGTAATCTTGGATTTTTTTATTTTCTGTAATTGTAGCTTAAAGGCACAGTCTACACCAGAATTTTAATTTTAGACTGTCCCTTTAATTTATACTTAGTTGTTTTTTTTAAAGTAGTGTTAGGTTTTTTTATTTTAATAGTAACTTTAGTATTTTGTAATTTAGGTAACTTGGGTTCATTTAGGGGGTGTTAGGTTAGAGGATGTTAGGTTAGGGGGCTTAGTAATTAAATTATTTATTTGCGTTGTGGGCTTTGGCGGTTTAGGGGTTAATACTTTAATAGGTTTATTGCGGTGTGGGCTTTGGCGTTTTAGGGGTTAATACTTTAATAGGTTTATTGCGGTGTGGGTTTGATGGCGGGTATAGGGGTTAATAATTTAATTAGGCATATTGCATTGTGGGAGGGGTTGTTGGTTTAGGGGTTATTACTTTTATTAGTTCCGATGTGGGTTTGATGGCGGATATAGGGGTTTTTACGTGCCAGGCTTATTTATGGGAGGCGTGTTAGACTTTTACGGGAGATTTTTTTTTTTTTCTTAGGTGCCTGCAGTTTGTTAAGTGCCGTAAGTCACAAGCGAATCCAGAAATTTGTATTTACGCTCATTTCTGGACATCGCTAGTTTTTCAGACTTACGGCACTTTATGAGCTGCCGATGGGGTTTATTGGATACCCCGATGTGCGAGGTGATATTACGGGCGGCGCGGGTTGCAGCGTTTGTGTTGAAGCTTGCGCCATATATGTAATGTCGCCCCTGGTGTTGACAACAAAAATTCTGGTGTTAATTGTAACACAGCTATATGGTATCAAAAAATACAATAAAAGTACTGAACTTGGAGTTGAAGATAACAACATTATAAATTAAATTGAAAAGAAATTAAATTAAATTAAAAATCTCATTATTTTACATTTTCTATTTCCAGATTGCTTTTATTAAGTTTATAATTTAGTGTTCTTACATTTTAAATTTAGTATTATTGTTTTGTACTTTTTTGTGTGTTTTAATTTAATAAAATGTATTGCCAAAATGTATCTATGGCATTTTCAGGGGGGTGTTAGCATTTTATTAATTTTATTTAATTAGCTTTCTCTTTCCAAATTACCTTAATAATGATTTACACCTGTATTTGTTAAATAAATATCTTCATTCCTAAAGCTTCGTATAGCTACTTTCTTATATCATTAGTACAAGTTAGAAGATGAAGATATGCTACTTAAAGGGGCATTGTAGTTAATTTATTCTTTCTTTCATCTAAAATAGGTGCTTTTCAAAATTAAAATAGGTGCTTTTCAAAATATTTTTAGTTTTTTTTTTTTAAACCACATATTCCTAATCTAAATAAATCAATATTTTTGTGGCATGCTTACAGAAGAGTGTCCATATCTACCAGTAAAGCAGAAACAATTGCCCTTATTAGCCAATGAGGATAAGTACAAAATCTATACTGCAGTATTAGTTTAAATTTCAATGTAACTTTTACTTTTAACTTTATCCATCCATATTTATGATGATAGAAAAAAGTTTAGAATTTTAAGATCCAAGAAGACAATGGGATCCATTTTTCAACATGAGAGCAGGCAAGGTTTCCAGAAATTAACAAGTCTGCTTCCAAGCAGCATCCACAACAAGATTAATGAAGCGTTACCTTTTATAGACAGCGGACTTGCTAATCTTCTACTAGCAAGTAGTCTGATTTTATGACAATGCGTTCTATTGACTTGCCCTGAGCAAATAGTAAAGGATGGCTTTATACTAACTTGCCATTTAAGAAAAGTAGATTTGGAGATTTCTTTCTAAGATGACTATTTCAGGTAGAGATGTACATTCAACAGTTTCATTTACTGTTGAATGTGGTAGTAGAAGGCTGTTTGCATTATTCGCAGGGGTCATGTCAGACCGGAACGCATGGGAATGGAGTTCCTGCACTATTTTTGCAGGAGGAACTAAGTTCCCTCTGGACAGAGAACAGAAAAGCTTCAGAGCTGGAGCACAGACTGATTAGAGGGATAGTGAGATCCTCTAGTAATGGGCAGTAAAACTTCCTACAATACACTAAATGCAAGCCTATCAGCGATCCTGCTGTGTGATCACCCATGGTGCTTATATTTATGTGTGGCTTGCTCTGGGTTATTTAGCTGCCTCAGCAGAAATAAGACTATTGCACCTTAAGTGGTGAGGAGGATTCTCAGGCCCAACGGCAACCATTCAACCCTTCATTGGATTTAATTTGCTTTCCTTAGCCAAAGTGTTTAGATTATATACATACTAATACAATGTGTGTGTGTGTGTGCATAAAACAATATTAATTGTGAGGGGGGTTTATTCGGCTCATTTCAGAGCTGAATATCCTCTTGTGAAAGTGAAACACACTAGATCTGTGAAAATCCAGGTTTTAGTCTGTTTTACTTGCACAAGAGGATATTCGACTCCAAAAAGAGACGAATAATGAAAAAAGCTATCTACTTCCACATTTGACAGTGAACAATACTTCCGAATGCACTCATCTAATTTCAGGCGTCTTAGCACAAGCCCATTAACAGTCAGTGCAATCTTGAACTGGTGCACATAGATCCTATTATTCCAGAGAAAAACTTGACCTAAATACTGGACAATTTTTTGCATTTTTGCTATCACTCCATTTAAACAAAAATAGACCCTTGTTTTTTTATTTTTTTTATTTACCTTTAAAAACTATATATTTATTTTAAAGGGACAGTCTAGTTCAAAACAAACTTTCATTATTCAGATAGGGCATGTCATTTTAAACAACTTTCCATTTTACTTCTATCACCAATTTTGCTTTGTTCTCTTGGTATTCTTACTTGAAAGCTAAATATAGGAGATTCATATGCTTGATAGTTTTTCATCACTAGAGGGCATTAGTTCATGTGTGTCATATAGATAACACTGTGCACATGCACATAGAGTTCCTAGGAGCCAGCACTGATTGGCTAAAATGCAGGTCTGACAAAAGAACTGAAATAAGGGGCAGTTTGCAGAGGCTTAGATCCAAGATAATCACAGAGGTAAAAAGTGTAATAATATAACTCTGTTGGTTATGCAAAATGAGGGAATGGGTAAAAAATGGATTATCTATCTTTCAAAACAATAAATATTCTGGTGTAGACTGTCCTTTTAAGTAGACAACCCAAGGTATTGATCTAAGCCTATTTTGGTATATGCCAGGCAGGCACATGCCATAATTTTGCTGCCAAATGCAATCATATTAAAAAAATAGCTTTTTCACAAATTTTGTGTTTCTCACTAAAATTATTTACATAAAAGTTGTGAAATGATAACACAAATGGAAATAAAAGCTTCTCTGGGATAATTGTGGTAATTAGAAGGCTGATAATTGCAGCTGCTCACCACATTTCCAAAATTCTTGGCAGTAAAGGGGTTAATTAGTTAGCAGATAAGGGTAATATAATTGTACTGCAGTGATTACCCCCCCGATCCCTCTTCGCCATGTTAGGTACTTTTTTAATTAGTTTTTTTTATTATTATTTTTTCTGCAGTGTAGGGATCCCGCTTCAAAACTCCCACCTCCCTGATCCCCCAAACAGCTCTTTAACCCTCCCTCTGCCACTAGTGGTAGCCACTTAAGGTACTGGCAGCTGTTTGCCAGTACCTAGTTTATATGTGTTTTCATATTTTTGTTTTTAATTTATTTATTATTGGGTGGTTTTCTGAAGTGTAGTGGTGCCCCTTCCTTCCCACTCCCTGTAATCATTAAGTAGGGTGGCCCCCTCCCATTGCACACTTTTTCCATAGTGTAGCTTCCCATCCCTCCCTCTCCCTTCCAAACTTTATTTTCTGTAGTGTAGAATTCCACCCCTTCCTCCCATTCCCTCCTTCTTCGCAGCCCACTTGCCTCCCTCCTTGTCAGGGTGCCAGAAATCAGACTGAGACGAGAAGTGCAAAAATAATCACACCTTTAATAATAGCAAAAAATAATAAAAAGTCCACAAGTCAAATAACAAGCCAGGAATTAAAAGAGCTGGTAGTCAGACGAGCCGAGTCAGGAGCCAAAGCGAGTAGTCAGATGAGCCGGAATCAGGAACAAGGAGAACAGCAGAGTCAGGAACAAGCCAGGGATCAGGAACCAGGAGGGACGTCAGACAGCCAGGTAATACAAAGGAGCTCTCACAAACAGGTCTGAGACAACGCAAGGGCAAAGCATACTGAACAGAGGCCCTTTAAATAATAAGTGATGACTTCACAATTCTAAGACTGCATCCCGTCTCACACGGATGATGTACACCAGTCTGGCCATAAAAGGAAGTGCAGGAAATGAGCAGCATCACACAGTATGCATCAGAATCAGCAAGAGAGGTGAGTAAAATGGCTGCCAGCAGCACATGGCAAACACAGCAGGGAAAAAACCCTGACACTCTTTCCCACCCACAGCTCCCAGTGGCACCAATGGAGATCATTACAGAAAGTGACAAAGACCATGCTCCTGTCTGTAACGATCTTGCAATCTGCCTTCATATGATAATGGAGCACCTGTCATGCTCTATTTTAACGCCAAAAAATGGCCATTTCAGCATAAAAACTGGAACGCAACCTTTACGAATCTTGTCGGTATAGCTATACCGCAAGCATTTTACTGTAGACTGTAACGCAACGTCAGTCCCGCACTCAAAAAATGGACGTTTTTGCCTGGGATTTCCATAGCGCCAATAGGATGAGAGCTACTGAAATTCTATTGGCTATTAAAATCAGCCAATAGAATTTCAGTAGCTCTCATCCTATTGGCTGATTTGAACAGCCAATATGATTTCAGTAGCTCTCAACCTATTGGCTGACTTTAATTTCAAAAATCAAATCAGCCAATAGGAATGCAAGGGACGCCATTTTGAAAAGGCTCCCTTGCATTGAAGATTCAGTGTATGGCAGCGACCGTATAAAGAAGATGCTCCTCGTCGGATGTGTTGAAGGATGGACCCGCTCCGTGCCGCTGGGATGAAGATAGAAGATGCCGCCTAGATGAAGATAGAAGACGCAGCCTGGATGGATGAAGACCTGACCTCCTGGATGAAGACTTCTCGCCACCTGGATGTCCGGACTTCAGAAACTGTAAGTGGATCGTCTGGGGTTAGTGTTAGGTTTTTTAACTCTTTTTGGGTGTTTTTTTTTTAGATTAGGGTTTTGGTGTTCTTAAAAGAGCTAAATGCCCTTTTCAGGGCAAAGAAAAAGAGCTGAATGCCCTTGAAAGGGCAATGTCCATACAAATGCCCTTTTCAGGGCAATGGCTAGATTTGTTTTTTGTTAGAGTTAGGTTTTTTTTATTTTGGAGGGGTTGGTTGGGTGGTGGGTTTTACTGTTGGGGGGTCTTTGTATTTTTTTTCAGGGAAAAGAGCTGATTTCTTTAGGGCAATGCCCTACAAAAGGCCCTTTTAATGGCTACTGGAAGTTTATTATAGGCTAGGGTTTTTTTTTATTTTTTTGGGGGGGGGCTTTTTATTTTAATAGGGCTATTAGATTAGGTGTAATTGTTTTTATTTTGGATAATTTTGTTTGTTATTTTTCATAATTTAGTGTTTGTTATTTTTTTGTATATTTAGATTAAATTTTTTTTAGTAGTGTTAGGTTTTTTTAATGTATAATTTAGTTTAAATAATTTGTAGTTATTTTAATTTTAGTATAATAGTAATGTTAGTTTAATATATAGTTTAAACTTATTTTTTTTAATTTCACAGGTAAGTTTTTCTTTATTTTAAGATAGGGATATTGTAATTTTAATTTAAAGTTAGGGGGTAATAGGTTTAGGGGTTAATAGTTTAATTTAGTTTTTTGAGATGTGGGGGCTGTTTAGGGGTTAATAACTTTATTTAGTGGCGGCGATGTCGGGGAGCGGCGGAATAGGGGTTAATAACTTTATTTAGGTGATGGCGATGTCGGTAAAGGCAGATTAGGGGTTAATAAGTTTATGTATGTGTTGACGATGTCGGGGGCAGCAGATTAGGGGTGTTTAGACATGGGGTTTATGTCAGGGTGTTGGGTTTAAATGTAACTTTGTGTTGGCGATGTCGGGGGCAGCAGATTAGGAGTGTTTAGACGTGGGGTTTATGTCAGGGTGTTGGGTTTAAATGTAACTTTTTTCCACATAGACATCAATGAGGTTGAGTTACGGCGATCACCATTCCGCACTTCAGGTGTTATTTTTTTTTTTCTAACACGCTCTCCCCATTGATGTCTATGAGGAAAGCGTGCAGGAGCACATATTGTCAGCCTTTGGATTTTGTGCGGTATGGAGCTCATCGCAACCATATCGCACGCACAAGGCGGCTTTTTAAAAACTTGTAATGGCAGCGCTATGGAGGGTAAAATAATGCAACTTTTGTTGCGTTCGTTTCGCACCCTCTATAGCGCAAACTTGTAATCTAGATGAGAGTCAGCAGTGGCTTGTATGAAATAAATTACATTTTCACAGACATAATACAAACCACCGCCAGCTCTCTGAGCTTGAATACTGGTGAATGGGTTCTCACAGCATACTTTTGTATATCACTGAAAAACAGTACAAACTTTTACTAGAAACATTTTTGCTTATAGAAGTATATTGCAAAATTGCTTCTATTTAAAATTTAAATACACCCATGTACATTTCAATTTTTACTTTTCTATCCCTTTAGCCTCATAAGCCATTTTAACGTAGGTACTACGTCACAGAGTTCTTTGCTCAGCGTACCCAGTTGACATAGTATCTTCGTCCAACCTTCTGGCACATGCTGCTGTCCCCACTGTCAGTTTTGACAGCAAAGACTGAAGCCACAGGCAGAAGGCATCTGATTTCATATGATAACTTTCTTAAAGGGGTTATCTGTTATGAATGAACACTACCCATTTTTTTAGGCATCAAACTGTAACTTTCTAATATAGTTGGTAGAAGAGTCCCTCCTGTGTACAAAAAAGGGAAAGGAGAAGGAAAAGGAAAATCAGGGGGAAGGAAAGAAAAGGAAACTAAAGGAAGTTGAAATCAGAGTGAATACAGTTCATCTCCCTACATACCCCTAAGGGGTCAGCTTATTGAACATAACACACCGACTTGGCTTAAAAAAAACAGCAGGCTGGGCTGCTGTAAAAGGTCCAGCCTGCACCACTTGGCACGCCGGAGTGCCGCTGTCTTTGTGAGTACCCTGCATTTGTTTGTATGCTATGTACATTCTTTGTCTGGCAGATTCACACATGTGCTGCATGTATTTGTGTTTTGTCCTTTTCCCTATATGTATATGAGGAACACCATCACCCCCTGCACGGTGTCAGCGAGGTGGGCTGCTGTAAAAGGCCTAACCTGTACCTACAGGCATAACTGAGTGCCGCTGGAATATGTCAGTGCCCTGTATGTACTTATCCTATCTTTTTCTAATCCATTATCGATACACACATGTGGTGTCTCCTTTTATTACTTCTTCTAGAGCTGCAAGAGCAGGTGGCTGCAAAGAACCAGGTTTTGAAGAGAGTATTCCCCGTCTGCTTAGGAACCCACTGGGGACAAAGGAAGTTTTTTTTATTCTCTTTGTGGACTTTGAGAAGATTGGAGGCACTTAAGTATCTCACTTATTCTATTATATCAAGGTCCCTCTCCCCTCCCCTGCTGTGTTCATTTGTTTAATTTGTTCTGTATTTGACAGTAAGGTTTAAACATTTTCTATATACGGGCGGTGTTAATCCACTGAAGTGGTTTAAGTATTTGTGTGAACACACGCACATTTCTAGTTTTTGCCTTTTTATTCGGCACCTATTAGTTTATTAAAAACTAAAGAGGAGGTGGGTGGTCTAAAGCCCACTTGGTTCCCTAAAAGGGACACACTAAGGTAGTCATGTTTCTTTTTTTTATATAATAGGTTCTAGTATTATTTTTGTTATTTTTCACAACACTTGTAAATTATTTTTTTAAATGATAAATCATAGGTCCAAGTTAGGCCTCTCACATAATTATAAATAAAGGTTTTCACAATTTAAATTATTATAGCGGGAGAGTAGATAAAAAGACAGAGAAGAGAGTGTAGGTGGGGAAGGACGGAATGAGAAAGGGAAAAGAGAATCTATAGTTTTTCTTTTTGTGGTGTCCCTTATGGACAAATATATCTCCTCCGCCTCTAATATTAAACCTTAACTATGATGGGGAGAAGAGAACAAGAGAAAAAGCAGGTTAGACGTAGTACACAATTAGGGTTAGATTCCCCCCAGGAGGCTGGACCCGATCTAATAAGCAATACTGAGCTCTTGAAACAGATTAGTGCATTATTTATGCCTAAATTTGACACACTACAAAATAGTGTAGATGCAATCTCACAAGAAATCTCTGCTAAATTAGGTTTAGTAGAAAAAAACGCATCTCAGATCTGGAGGACAGAGATATTTAAAAAGATAGTGAATTGGCAGGTATGCGAAAGCAAGTTAAATTTCTAAGTGATAAAGTCGAAGATCTTGAAAACAGATTAAGGAGGAATAATATAAGAATTATTGGAATTTCAGAAGCTTTGATGGAGAAAGATATATTACACTTTGCGGCAGTGCAGCTCCCTGTGTTATTACAAATACCAGATGTAAATCAAGCTTTTGTAATGGAGCGTGCTCATAGGATAGGGGCTCCTAGAAATTAAGATGAGTCAAGGGCTAGATAAAATATTTGAACTTTCAAGGTAAGACAAAAATTTTACAGGCATATAGACTCCAAAAAGATGTGTATTATCAAAATAAGAAATGTTTAATATTCCAAGATGTCTCCTATGAGACCTCTAACAGGAGGAAAATATGTGCACCACTATGTTCTCGCCTGATACAGGAAGGTAGGTCAGTGAAGCTCTTATATCCAGCCAGAATAAGTATAAAACCAAGGAAGGTTTAAAAACTTTTGACAGTCCTCAGGATAATACGGTAGTTTTTAAAGGGTGGGGCGGGGGTTGTGTGTCCTTTTTTCTTTTTCCCCTTTTTTTCTCATTTTCTTCTCTTTCTCTTCCCTCCCTTGCTGGAAAGACTGGGGTATAGAGGAAAGTTTCGGAATCTAATTTAATCCAAATTAGTAGGATGTGATACAAATATTATACTAGGGGGTGATTTGAACATGGTTGCATCTGGGCTAGTGGATAGAAAACAGATTGGGAAAAGGGATCTTTTGGGAAATAGGGATACTAAAATATTTAAAGCTCTCTGTTATAATCTGGAGTTGATGGATATCTGGAGAAATGGCCATCCGGATAGTAAGGAATTTACTTGTTTTTCTATAGTATACAAATCGCTATCTCGTATTGATATGTTTTTAATTAGTAAAAATGTATTTTCCTTAGTTCAAAAGACAGCAATTCTACCAATAACTATTTCCAATCGTGCCCCAATATTATTATACCTGGTAGTGAATCCAATGAATCCACTAAATAACAAACTGTTTTTTCCTAGTTATTTATATAACAACTTGAAGTTTCGGAAATTTTTGGTCAGCAAATGGAATGATTACTACATTAGGAACAAAGATTCAGTAGAGAATATAGAAATTATGGTATATGGCAAGCCTTTAAGGCAGTTATACGGGGGGAACTTTTAGCGTTCTTAGTCAAAGAGGCAAAGGGATGCCTGGTGTATTTCAAAAGAAACTCAAAGTGAGCTTAGAAGAAATAGCAAATGTATGTCTTATGGTAATAAAATAGGGAAATACTTGGCAAAAATGGCTAATTTCCAGAAGTCAAATGAGTTGATAGCCTCTATTAAAGTAAAAGACAAAATGCTTAGTCAATAACAAGATATTATTCATGAATTTCAACAATATTTTAAGAACTTGCATGGGGAGAAAGTAGTGGATCACCAAAAGAAGGAGACATTTTGGGAAATTATTAGGCTCCCCCAAATAGTTAAGGAAGATCTAGAAATTCTTAATTCTTAAAAAGGCTATAAAAAGGTTGAAACTTAACGAAGCTTCAGGTCCGGATGATATACTGGGAGAACTATATAAAATTATTGAGGATAAAATGATTCCAGTATTAAATAAGGTATACAACTCTTTTTTCTTAGAGGGGAAATCTCCATCTAAATATTTTAATGAATCTAGAATAGTGCTGATCCCAAAACAGGGGAAAGATCTGAAATTAATGGATTCTTATAGGCCTATTTCCCTTTTGATTGTGGACTATAAGATATTAACACAAATTCTGGCCAATAGGCTCCAGGAGGTAGTTGCTACTCTTATCCACCCAGACCAAACAGGGTTTATGAAAGGAAGGACATTAGTAAATAACATCTGGAAATTCGAAATAGTGATAAATTATTGTGAAACAGCGGGGAAGGAAGGAACCTTTTTAGGAGAAGTTGCAGCAGTCATATCTATAGATACACAAAAGGCCTTTGATTCCTTGCTATGGGATCATATGTTCACTACCATCAGGAACTTTGGAATCACAGGTAACTTTTTAACATTATATCATTGCTCTATTCTTCTCCCCTAGCAGCCTTAGTTATTAACACTACTATATCAGATACATTTATTTTACAGCGTAGGACAAGACAGAGGTGTCCTATTTCACCCCTTCTCTTTAATTTATCTTTAGAACCCTTAGCTATATATTTTAGGGCCAATCTTGAGGGAATTGACATTGGGCAGCATAAAATTCAGCAAGCTATGCTGATGATCTCCTTATTTTTACTCAAAACCTCCAAAAGAATGTACCCCTCATTATTAATGTTATATACATTTACAGGTTTTGGAATAAACAAAGATAAGTCGGAAATACTGTGGCTAATCAAGCATAGAAAAGGCTCTTGTTGCACCATTCTCATTAAAAGCCCTTGTGCATATGCCTCTGACCATAATTCCTAAAAAAAATAAAACGATTAATAGTTATAGAGTAGCCTTTGCGGGCTTGGCGTAAGTTTTGTACAAAGATAGGTTTCAACTATAGGGCCTCTCCCTATTTGACCATTGGAGGGAACCCAGAGTTTCTGGAAGGATATGAGTCAGCAAGATTCAGAAAATGGTTAAGTGCGGGGGTTAGATATATGATCCAAGTAATGAATATGGAAGACAGTAGAGTTAAAACCTTTGACGAATGTAAGTTAAAATTTGGGATCATAAATTATCAATTGTTTGCATATTTACAACTTCGTCATTATGCTGAGCAAATTTTGAGATTGACAGATCTTGATTGGAACAACAATTTTTTAAAACATATAACACTACTATTCCGGCTAGGGAAATTCTCTATTTCACCCACTTATAGGTCTCTATTAACTATTCAGAAGCAAAGTAATATAAGATATCAAGTTAAAATTGAGGGAGTTTTTTGTAAATCAGAAGGAGATAGAATGACGAGCTCGGTGACTAGGGCTGCCAAAGTCATGAGGGGGGAATATTATAGAGAGCAGCAAGTTAAGATTTTGTACCAAATTTTTATTACCCCCAAACTCTTTTCATATTGGACAAAAGATGGGGATAAACCATCATGTATTAGATGTAAGTTTAGTTTAGCAGATATGACTCACCTCTTTTTCAAAGATACTAGGGCAAAATTTCATTTTGGGCAGCAAAAATCTTAAACCAGTATATTTATCTGAATAATCAGAATGTGTTTTTTTTTAACAACCTATGATAACGTTGGTGGAAACACCCTGCTATTAAACACGGCTATTCTTCATGGAAGGAAAAATTCAAACAGCAGATTACTGTTCAGCACTCTGTGAGGTTTTAATCCGTGCAAGCTGCCTGGGTCTATACCAAAAACCCAAAAATATATAGAAAGTTCAAGCTGCAGCAGCACTGTGTAGAAAGATTTTTATTATAGCCAAAAAGTTAATACAACGTTAATACAACGTTGTATTAACATTTTGGCTATAATAAAAATCTTTCTACACAGTGCTGCTGCAGCTTGAACTTTCTTCATGGAAGGAAAGTTATTTTGAGAAATTGGCAGTCTCATAAAGAACCTAAATTCTCAAAATTCAAGAATGGAATGTTATATCAAATGTTTTTAGAACAAGTGGAAATACAGATGGAAATGGAAAGTAATATAAAGTTGTTGTTTTTTTTCGCTAAATGGGGGAAATATATTAAGTCATTGGATATTAATACTCATAAATGAGCTATTCTCCCTTTTAAAAATGCAATCTTTATACAGGAATCTAACCTAAGGGGAGAATGGCTTTACCCCAGGACTGACTAGTGGGGGGGGGGTTGCTTTATATAAAGATAGATTTTTATTACCCATTTCAAAAAGGAGAAAGTATAGTCCAATTAGGAGTTGTGTTGTTTTTTTTTTGTTTGTTTTTTTATATTTATGTTGGTGTTGTTGATTGTAGGTTTCAAATATAAAACTCCAATAAGGTTTTTAAAAACAAATAAATAAATAAAAAAAACTGCATACTACTGTAAAACTGCATCTGTCAGTACCTAAGATGGTGATGACCAGTGGGGGGTTTGGAAGGGAAGAGAGCTGTTTGGGAGGGATCAGGGGGTAGGAGGTTTTAGGTGGGAGGGTATTCTCTACACTACAGCTAAAATTAATCCGATTAACCCTTACACTGCTGGGAATATTAGAAGTGTGGTGCGGAGCTGCAATTAGCTGCCTTTTAATTACCCAAAAATGCAATGGCAAAGCCATATGTGTCTGCTATTTCTAAACCAAGGGGGACCCGAGAGAAACTTTTGCAATTATTTGTGTTATGACTGCACAAGCGGTATGTAAATAATTTCAGTGAGAAATACATTTTTTTAATATGATCGCATTTGGCGGGGTAACAGTGGCATGAAATATACCAAAATGGGCCTAGATCAATACCTTGGGTTGTCTAAAAAAACATGAAAAAAAATTAGTTTTGATAGGTAAATAAAATTAAAAAAACAAGGCGCTATTTCTGTTTAAATTGATTGATTGCAAAAATGCTAAACATTCTCGGTAATTTGAGCAAGTTTTTCTCTAATATACGTGGTCCTGAAGGGGTTTATACAACTTAATAACCTCATTCCCAAGGAGCTACTCACTCACAGCCCACATGTAGGTGAAACCTTTACCACAAGTGGCCATGATCAAACTAACTAAAAGGAGGACTAAAACCCCTGCCATAGGGTCAAAGGCACCTTCCCACTATGTTTTCCCCTTTGTCCAGTTGATAACTTTTATTTTGCAAGAAAAATACATAATTGTTGTCTAAAATGAACTAGGAACCGACAAGCAATGCTCATCTACTAATTATCACTGATCTTAACCAAACTAGAAAGTCGTCATCCTCAAATGATTATACAACCTACACTCTTCACAAGCTACTTTCCCTATCATTTACAATCTTACTACCACTTAGATTGCACGTTCTTTATGGAGCAGGAGCCTGTAATCCTTCTGTCCCGATCTGACTTCTTTGTCTTGACTTTATTTATATTACCCCTTGTATAGTGCTTTAAAAAATAAAGGGATAGAAAGGTCAATACTGAAATGTGTATGGCAGCATTTCTATGTGAAATAGAAATATTTCTCTTGTAAGGTGTATCCAGTCCACGGATCATCCATTACTTGTGGGATATTCTCCTTCCCAACAGGAAGTTGCAAGAGGATCACCCACAGCAGAGCTGCTATATAGCTCCTCCCCTAACTGCCATATCTAGTCATTCTCTTGCAACTCTCAACATAGCTGGAGGTAGTAAGAGAAAAGTGGTGTAATATAGTTAGTTTTTTCTTCAATCAAAAGTTTATTGTTTTTAAATGGTACCGGAGTTGCACTATTTTATCTCAGGCAGCATTTAGAAGAAGAATCTGCCTGCGTTTTTCTATGATCTTAGCAGAAGTATCTAAGATCCACTGCTGTTCTCACATATGTCTGAGGAGTGAGGTAACTTCAGAGGGAGAATGGCGTGCAGGGTATCCTGCAATAAGGTATGTGCAGTTTTAAGTTTTTCTAGGGATGGAATTGCTAGAAAATGCTGCTGATACCAAATTAATGTAAGTTAAGTCTAAATACAGTGATTTAATAGCGACTAGTTTCAGGCTTGCTATCAGAGGTATATACTCTGATTAATGTGCAATATAAAACGTTTGCTGGCATGTTTAATCGTTTTAATATATGCTTTGGTGATAAAACTTATTGGGGCCTAGTTTTTTCCACATGGCTGGCTTGATTTTTGCCTAGAGACAGTTTCCTGAGGCTTTCCACTGTTGTAATATGAGTGGGAGGGGCCTATTTTAGCACTTTTTTTGCGCAGTTAAAATTACAGACAGAGACATTCAGCTTCCCTCAGCAGTCCCCTGCATGCTATAGGACATCTCTGAAGGGCTCAAAAGGCTTCAAAAGTCGTGTATTGAGGAAGGTAAAGCCACAGTGGAGCTGTGGCAGTTGCTGTGACTGTTTAAAAAACGTATTTTTCGTTTTGTTAATCCGTTTTTTGTATTAAGGGGTTAATCATCCATTTGCAAGTGGGTGTAATGCTCTGCTAACTTGTTACATACACTGTAAAAATTTCATTAGTTTAACTGCCTTTTTTCACTGTTATTTCAAATTTTGGCAAAATTTGTTTCTCTTAAAGGCACAGTAACTTTTTTTATATTGCTTGTTAACTTGATTTAAAGTGTTTTCCAAGCTTGCTAGTCAGATTGCTAGTCTGTATAAACATGTCTGACATAGAGGAAACTCCTTGTTCATTATGTTTAAAAGCCATGGTGGAACCCCATAGGAGAATGTGTACTAAATGTATTGATTTCACTTTAAACAAGATCAGCTGTTATCTTTAAAAGAATTATCACCAGAGGATTCTGACGAGGGGAAGTTATGCCGACTAACTCTCCCCACGTGTCGGACCCTTTGACTCCCGCTCAAGGGACTCACGCTAAAATGGCGCCAAGTACATCAAAGACGCCCATAGCGATTACTTTGCAGGACATGGCGGCAATCATGGATAATACCCTGTCAGCGGTATTAGCCAGACTTCCTGAATTCAGAGGAAAGCGCGATAGCTCTGGGGATAGACGTAGTACAGAGCGCGCAGATGCTTTAAGGCCCATGTCTGATACTGCGTCACAATATGCAGAAGCTGAGGAAGGAGAGCTTCAGTCTGTGGGTGACATTTCTGATTCGGGGAAACCTGATTCAGATATTTCTACTTTTAAATTTAAGCTTGAGAACCTCCGTGTATTGCTTCGGGAGGTATTAGCTGCTCTGAATGACTGTGACACAATTGCAGTGCCAGAGAAATTGTGTAGACTGGATAAATACTATGCAGTGCCGGTGTGTACTGATGTTTTTCCAATACCTAAAAGGTTTACAGATATTATTAATAAGGAGTGGGATAGACCCGGTGTGCCGTTTCCCCCCCCCCTCCTATTTTTAGAAAAATGTTTCCAATAGACGCCACCACACAGGACTTATGGCAGACGGTCCCTAAGGTGGAGGGAGCAGTTTCTACTTTAGCAAAGCATACCACTATCCCTGTCGAGGACAGTTGTGCTTTTTCAGATCCAATGGATAAAAAATTAGAAGGTTACCTTAAGAAAATGTTTATTCAACAAGGTTTTATCCTGCATCCCCTTGCATGCATTGCTCCTGTCACTGCTGCTGCGGCATTCTGGTTTGAGTCTCTGCTACTCCATTGACTGAAATACTTGACAAGCTTAGAACACTTAAGCTAGCTAATTCTTTTGTTTCTGATGCCATTGTTCATTTGACTAAACTAACGGCTAAGAATTCTGGATTCGCCATCCAGGCGCGTAGGGCGCTATGGCTTAAATCTTGGTCAGCTGAAATGACTTCAAAGTCTAAATTACTTAACATTCCCTTCAAGGGGCAGACCCTATTCGGGCCTGGTTTGAAGGAAATTATTGCTGACATTACTGGAGGTAAGGGTTATGCGCTTCCTCAGGACAGGGCCAAATCAAAGGCCAAACAGTCTAATTTTCATGCCTTTCGAAACTTCAAGGCAGGTGCAGCATCAACTTCCTCTGCTACTAGACAAGAGGGAACTTTTGCTCAATCCAAGCCGGGCTGGAAACCTAACCAGTCCTGGAACAAAGGCAAGCAGGCCAGAAAGCCTGCTGCTGCCTCCAAGACAGCATGAAGGAACGGCCCCCTATCCGGTAACAGATCTAGTAGGGGGCAGACTTTTTCTCTTCGCTCAGGCGTGGGCAAGAGATGTTCAGGATCCCTGGGCGTTGGAGATCATATCTCAGGCATATCTTCTGGACTTCAAAGTTTCCCCTCCTCAAGGGAGATTTCACCTTTCGAAAATATCTGTAAACCAGATAAAGAAAGAGGCATTCTTACGCTGTGTGCAAGACCTCCTAGTTATGGGAGTGATCAGTCCAGTTCCACAGATGGAACAGGGACAGGGTTTTTATTCAAATCTGTTTGTGGTTCCCAAAAAAGAGGGAACCTTCAGACCCATTTTGGATCTAAAGATCTTAAACAAATTCCTCAGAGTTCCATCGTTCAAAATGGAAACTATTCGGACCATCCTACCTATGATCCAGGAGGGTCAGTACATGACCACAGTGGATTTGAAGGATGCTTACCTTCACATACCAATTCACAAAGATCATCATCGGTTCCTAAGGTTTGCCTTTCTGGACAGGCATTACCAATTTGTGGCTCTTCCCTTTGGGTTAGCTACAGCTCCAAGAATCTTTACAAAGGTAACAGAATCCAGGTTATCAAAGCTTCTAAAATCTTGCCGTGTTCTTCATTCTATTCCGCGCCCTTCGGTGGCTCAGTGTATGGAAGTAATCGGCTTGATGGTAGCGGCGATGGACATAGTGCCATTTGACGCCTACATCTCAGATCGCTGCAACTATGCATGCTCAGTCAGTGGAATGGGGATTACACAGATTTGTCCCCTCTACTAAATCTGGATCAAGAGACCAGAGATTCTCTTCTCTGGTGGCTATCTCAGGTCCATCTATTCAAAGGTATGACCTTTCGCAGGCCAGATTGGACAATTGTAACAACAGATGCCAGCCTTCTAGGTTGGGGTGCAGTCTGGAATTCCCTGAAGGCTCAGGGATCATGGACTCAGGAGGAGAAACTCCTCCCAATAAATATTCTGGAGTTAAGAGCAATATTCAATGCTCTTCTAGCTTGGCCTCAGTTAGCAACCCTGAGGTTCATCAGATTTCAGTCGGACAACATCACAACTGTGGCTTACATCAACCATCAAGGGGGAACCAGGAGTTCCCTAGCGATGTTAGAAGTCTCCAAGATAATTCGCTGGGCAGAGACTCACTCTTGCCACCTATCAGCAATCCATATCCCAGGTGTAGAGAACTGGGAGGCGGATTTTCTAAGTCGTCAGACTTTTCATCCGGGGGAGTGGGAACTCCATCCGGAGGTGTTTGCTCAATTGGTTCATCGTTGGGGCAAACCAGAACTGGATCTCATGGCGTCTCGCCAGAACGCCAAGCTTCCTTGTTACGGATCCAGGTCCAGGGACCCAGAAGCGGCACTGATAGATGCTCTAGCAGCGCCTTGGTTCTTCAACCTGGCTTATGTGTTTCCACCGTTTCCTCTGCTCCCTCGACTGATTGCCAAAATCAAACAGGAGAGAGCATCGGTGATCTTGATAGCGCCTGCGTGGCCACGCAGGACCTGGTATGCAGACCTAGTGGACATGTCATCCTTTCCACCATGGACCCTGCCTCTGAGACAAGACCTTCTACTACAAGGTCTTTTCAATCATCCGAATCTAATTTCTCAGAGACTGACTGCATGGAGATTGAACGCTTGATTTTATCAAAGCGTGGCTTCTCCGAGTCAGTCATTGATACCCTTATACAGGCACGAAAGCCTGTCACCAGGAAAATCTACCATAAGATATGGCGTAAATACCTTTATTGGTGTGAATCCAAGAATTACTCATGGAGTAAGGTTAGGATTCCTAGAATATTGTCCTTTCTCCAAGAGGGTTTGGAAAAAGGATTATCAGCTAGTTCTTTAAAGGGACAGATTTCTGCTCTGTCTATTCTTTTGCACAAGCGTCTGGCAGAAGTTCCAGACGTTCAAGCTTTTTGTCAGACTTTGGTTAGAATTAAGCCTGTGTTTAAACCTGTTGCTCCCCCATGGAGCTTAAACTTGGTTCTTAAAGTTTTTCAAGGGGTTCCGTTTGAACCCCTTCATTCCATTGATATCAAACTTTTATCCTGGAAAGTTCTGTTTTTGATGGCTATTTCCTCGGCTCGGAGAGTCTCTGAGCTATCTGCTTTACAATGTGATTCTCCTTATCTGATTTTCCATTCAGATAAAGTAGTTCTGCATACAAAATCTGGGTTTTTACCTAAGGTAGTTTCTAACAAGAATATCAATCAAGAGATTGTTGTTCCATCATTGTGTCCTAATCCTTCTTCAAAGAAGGAACGTCTTTTACATAATCTGGACGTGGTCCATGCTTTGAAGTTTTACTTACAAGCTACTAAAGCTTTTCGCCAAACATCTACACTGTTTGTTGTTTACTCTGGACAGAGGAGAGGTCAAAAAGCTTCAGCAACCTCTCTTTCTTTTTGGCTTCGGAGCGTAATACGCTTAGCCTATGAGACTGCTGGACAGCAGCCCCCTGAAAGGATTACAGCTCATTCTACTAGAGCTGTGGCTTCCACCTGGGCCTTTAAAAATGAGGCTTCTGTTGAACAGATTTGCAAGGCGGCGACTTGGTCTTCGCTTCATACCTTTTCAAAATTTTACAAATTTGATACTTTTGCTTCTTCGGAGGCTATTTTTGGGAGAAAGGTTCTACAGGCAGTGGTTCCTTCCATTTAAGCCTGCCTTGTCCCTCCCTTCATCCGTGTACTTTAGCTTTGGTATTGGTATCCCACAAGTAATGGATGATCCGTGGACTGGATACACCTTACAAGAGAAAACATAATTTATTCTTACCTGATAAATTTATTTCTCTTGTGGTGTATCCAGTCCACGGCCCGCCCTGTCTTTTTAGGCAGGTCTAAATTTTAATTTAAACTACAGTCACCACTGCACCCTATGGTTTCTCCTTTCTCGGCTTGTTTCGGGCAGTTAGGGGAGGAGCTATATAGCAGCTCTGCTGTGGGTGTCCTCTTGCAACTTCCTGTTGGTAAGGAGAATATCCCACAAGTAATGGATGATCCATGGACTGGATACACCACAAGAGAAATACATTTATCAGGTAAGCATAAATTATGTTTTTTGCGATATGCCTCCAATAGCAAAAAATGCTTCTAGTAAAGGTTATTACGTTTATTATTGTTTTTAAGTGGCATACGCACATATCCTGTGAGGGCCTGCACACCAGTATTCAAACACCATGTGTATGACACAAATTATGTCTTCAAAAAAGCAATATACTCCATCTTTATCTCTTTGAGTTTGAATACTGGTGCACAGACCCTCACAAGATATGTGCGTATGCCACAGAAAATCCCTAATAACATTCACTCAAAGCATTTTTGCTAATGGAAGTATATTATAAAAAAACACTTCTATTTCAAATTTAAATAAATGTATGCACATTTCTGTTTTGACCTTTCTATCCCTTTAATATAATAATATCAAGCTGATAGGGACTTCTTACTAATGCTCATAAACAGAATGTACACAAGTACTTAGTTTATATTAGTTTAAAATAAAAATGTAAATACATTTTGCTTTAAATTGTTTCAACATCAAAAAATAACATCTTTAAATGCTGCCCTTCCATACCAATGACTAAACAATTGCAGTTGTGTCCCTTTAATTTATTTGCTATACAGAATTACAAAAGAATTGACGGTAATTGTTAGTGTATCCATGACAGCGCTTCATTTACTACAGTAATCTAGGTGGTTTGTAACGGTCATTAGAGATGATCATGTAATCAAAAAGCAGCGCAGCTTAGAGGGTCACAAAAAGGGTAATTCTATTTATTTCTATAAGGGTGTAGTATTTATTATGTCTTATAATTACATTGTCTAAACATGAATACTGTGAAATTATTTAATAGAAAACCTGAGAAAATAATTCCAAGCAGATGATCAGATGGATGACATGAGATAAATGTAAAATATTGTTATTGGTTGTTATAGGATTTTTATCATTTGTGGTTATGTTTGACTTTATTATAATATCATCTGTGTAAACATTTGGAATTCCCTTTAGAAAAATCTAATGATATAACTCAATATTCCAGAGAACTTTCACAAGAAACAATTAACTTTTTTTCTTATCAGCATAGCTGCATTTTTATATTTATTTAATTTATTATTTAATATTTTCATTGATAGTACCATTTTTTCGGGGAGTTTGACAAGTAAATGTTAAAGTGTTGAACATTATGTATAGGTCCTGTGCTTGCTTGACACTATTATAATGTCAAAGCCACAACATAGTCCTGTTGCTATTAATAGTGGCTACCAGCCATCATACTAGTACTAGGTAAAGGCTACTCAGATATTGCGATAGTTATTTTATGATTGGCCACCAGCTGCAATGCTAATGCAAACTGCTTTTTGATAGCAACAATTTTTTGCTGTTGTACAGCAACTTTTAGTTTTAATACAACAGCGTTTACTACAATCTGTTAGCTAAATTTACCCAATTGAAGTAACATTTAAAGAGTATACGGAATGCTTAGAAATTGTGTGTGTGATGATGTCACATGCAATGAGGAAATGCCCAGAGGCAGATGCACTTCCACATTGCTTGTGTTGTGGGAGCCTGGTGTAGAGCCCTTATCTACAAAACATGGAATCCCTCATTTGTAAGAGGAAAGTCTTCCTTTTAAAATGAGGGGCCACATGTCCTATTTGATGTGGACAATCATTATAAAAACAGTGCATTTTCATTACAACCAGGAAGGGGGCTTTTACAGAGAGCCAGTCTTCAACCATTAAAAAAACACAGAGGAACTGAAGACACCACTTCCTAAAGACAGGAAGTTCTGCACATTGGAAGGTAATTACCATAAAAATATCTATCGCCTTACTAATGTATGTACTGTATGAGGGTAAAGTGGTCTTAAAATAGCCCATGGGGCATATTTATCAAGCTCTGAATGACGCTGCTCCATAACTTGTTTGCCTGCTCTAAGGCCGTGGACAGAAATCAACCCGATCGAATACGATCGGGTTGATTGACACCCCCTTTTAGTTTTAATACTAATGTATGTACTGTATGAGAGTAAAGTGGTCTTAAAATAGCCCATGGGGCATATTTATCAAGCTCCGTATGATGCTGCTCCATAACTTGTTCGCCTGCTCTAAGGCCGTGGACAGAAATCAACCCGATCGAATACGATCGGGTTGATTGACACCCCCTACAAGCGGCCAGTTGGCCGCAAATCTGCAGGGAACGGCATTGCACAGCGTATGCTGTCGGCATTTATCGATCATGTCCACTCGCACATTGATAAATATGCCCCTATATATTTTAAAGGCATCAAACACACACATACAAATTACCCATAATATTAAATAATGGATTATCCTCTATCAAAATAGGGGCCTCATGTTTCTTATAAAGAAATTGCAAATGACTGTGTAGTTTGAGATTTTAGTGTCCAATGATATAAAATGAACCTGCCATCCCTAACTAAGTGATAGAATGGAGCAAGTGACCCCTCTTATAAAAGAGGAGACCTTTCTTTCAAATCAGGGGGTCACATGCCCAGGTGTGTAGCAGCTGATCACCATGGCCCATATAGGTCACCTGATAGAATATGTAACACAATCACTAGAATAGCTCTCACTTCAAGATACACAGACTGACATTACGCATTGTATTTGAAAAAAACAAACTTTACCTTTGAATTGAGTGATTATGTTTCTTTCCAGTAGTCAGGTGATTGTTATAACAATGGCAGACACCTCACATCACTAATCCTATTTTAGGAGTCTTGTGATACTAAAAAAAATTACCCCCTCACCATAGCAATATATCATTAGGTACTGTATTTGAAAGATGGCTGTCCTAACATTCAAATAGGTGGTGTCATGTACTTAGAGAGATCAGTTTTCACTGCAGTAATAACAATCATTCTAGACTCCTTTTGTTGTGTCATTGAATCCAGCTTCCTAGTAGTGATGTTGCGAACCGCCATTGACTTCAATAGGCAGGCAAACTTTAAAACCTACAGGGACTCTTTCTGGCCACAATAGTGATGGAAAATTTGTTTCAAGGGGACTAACACCTGTACTGTGGCATGCCGGAGGGGGATCCATGACAAAACTCCCACGGAAAATTACATAGTTGATGCAGAGTCTGGTTTTAAGCCATAAAGGGCATAAATCACCTAACATTCCTAAATTGTTTGGAATAACGTTCTTTAAAACATCAGGTATGCTGTTGTATCGATCAGGTAGTGTAAGGGTTATGCCCGCTTCACAGTGACAGACCAAACTCCCCGTGTAACGCACCGCAAACAACCGCAAACAGTCCATTTGCACAACCACGAGATAGATAGATTTGATAGATAGATACATAGATTACATAGATCAATAGATGCAATATACATTTGATAGATACGATTGATAGATAGATTTGATAGATAAATAGATAGATTTGATAGATATATAATTTACCAGACAGAGAATTACAAGACGTGCATTCTGGGACCCATTGTAAGGTTACTTCCTTTTGCACAATCGAGTACAGGTTGGGGATTGCCTTTTGTGCAAAGAAATTGTGGCCGGGTACCTTCCACTGCGGTGTCCCCTATCAGGGGATGTGTATATGGCATGGATTTTAGGAACCGGGAGATGGAAAAAGATGCTTGGACACCCAGTACAGGTCAATCTCCTTCAGCCTTTTTATACGAGGGTCCCCGACCCTCAACAGGCACGACAGCATGAAAGACCCCATATGCCATGACTTCCTTTTGCACAATCGAGTACAGGTATGACATCGATTTTAGGAACCCAGAGATAATTTTTAGGAACCGGGAGATGGAAAAAGATGCTTGGACACCCAGTACAGGTCGTTCTCCTTCAGCCTTTTTATACGAGGGTCCCCGACCCTCAACAGGCATGACAGCATGAAAGACCCCATATGCCATGACTTCCTTTTGCACAATCGAGTACAGGTATGGCATTGTTTTTAGGAACCCGGAGATAATTTTTAGGAACCGGGAGATGGAAAAAGATGCTTGGTCGGTCCTCCTACTTCAAATTTGGGGCACTGCGCATGCAATCTACTGTGCCACCAGATATGAGTGGTGTGTTAAGTAGTACTATTCTTAGCAGTTTAATCCCTGTTATGTGCCTTTTTTTTGGTTTGGGTTTTGGAGCCACAGTGCAGCACCAGAGGCCAGAAAAATTAGGCATGTACACATGCCTGAAAAATTAGGTATTGTTGCAGCCGCTGCTGTAGCAGCAGCCAGAAAAATTGATGTTTGTTTGACAGTTAGAAAGTGCCCTAAAACATTGCGGCTTGAACCCTAGTTGTTGGCGGATAAGTCACGCAAGTCATCCGGCATCGAAGATAAAATACAGCAGTGTGTGGACCATTTTTAGCCCAAGGCAGCTCATCTCATCAGGCCTTTTTTACTCGAATGTATCGCCCAATGTCAGTCCCTTCGGGATCCATCCCTCATTCATTTTAATAAAGGTGATATAATCAAGACTTTTTTGACCTAGGCGACTTCTCTTCTCAGTGACAATACCTCCTGCTACACTGAAGGTCCTTTCTGACAGTACACTTGAAGCGAGGCAGGCCAGAAGTTCGATTGCAAATTGGGATAGCTCAGGCCACAGGTCAAGCCTGCACACCCAGTAGTCAAGGGGTTCATTGCTCCTCAGAGTGTCGAGATCTGCAGATAATGTGAGGTAGTCTGCTACCTGTCAGTTGAGTCGTTCTCTGAGGCTGGATCCTGAAGGGCTGTGGCGATGCATAGGAGTTAAAAAGGTCCGCATGTACTCCATCAACAACACGTCTGGAAAGCGTCCTGTCCTTGCCGGCGTGGTCGTGGGAGGAGGAGTATTACTTTCATCTCTTCCCCTGTTAGATTCCCATTGTGCTGTGACATCACCCTTATACGCTGTGTAAAGCATACTTTTTAATTTATTTTTTAATTGCTCCATCCTTTCCGACTTGCGGGAATTCGGTAACATTTCAGTCACTTTATGCTTATACCGGGGGTCTGGTAGCGTGGACACCCAGTACAGTTCATTCTCCTTCAGCTTTTGTATACGAGTGTCCCTCAACAGGCACGACAGCATGAAAGTCCCCATTTGCACAAGGTTGGATGCCGAGCTACTCATGTCCCGTTCCTCGTCCTCACTGATCTCACTGAAGGTATCTTCTTCCCCCCAGCCACGTACAACACCACGGGTACCAGATAGGTGACAATGAGCACCCTGGGATGCCTGTTGTGCTTGGTCTTCCTCCTCAAAGCCACATTCCTCCTCTGACTCCTCTTCCTCACAATCCTCTTCCTGCGTTGCCGCTGGTCCAGCAAGCGATGCTGATAAGGCTGTTTCTGGTGGTGATGGAGACCACAACTCTTCCTCTTCACGCTCATCTACGGCCTGATCCAGCACTCTTCACAGGGCACGCTCCAGGAAGAAAACAAATGGTATGATGTCACTGATGGTGCCTTCGGTGCGACTGACTAGGTTTGTCACCTCCTCAAAAGGACGCATGAGCCTAAAGGCATTGCGCATGAGCATCCAGTAACGTGGCAAAAAAATCCCCAGCTCTCCAGAGGCTGTCCTAGCACCCCGGTCATACAAATACTTGTTAACAGCTTTTTCTTGTTGGAGCAGGCGGTCAAACATTAGGAGTGTTGAATTCCAATGTGTCGGGCTGTCGCAAATCAAGCGCCTCACTGACAGGTTGCTTCGCCGCTGGATATCTGACAAGTGCGCCATGGCCGTGTAGGAACGCCTGAAATGGCCACACACTTTCCTAGCCTGCTTCAGGACGTCCTGTAAGCCTGGGTACTTATGCACAAAGCATTGTACAATCAGATTACACACATGTGCCATGCACGGCATATGTGTCAACTAGCCCAATTTCAATGCCGCCACCAAATTACTTCCATTGTCAGAAACCACTTTGCCGATCTCCAGTTGGTGCGGAGTCAGCCACTGATCCACCTGTGTGTTCAGGGCGGACAGGAGTGCTGCTGCGGTGTGACTCTCTGCTTTCAGGCAAGTCAACCCCAAGATGGTGTGACACTGCCGTATCCGGGATGTGGAATAGTACCTGGGGAGCTGGGGGGTGCCGTCGATGTGGAGCAAGAGGCAGCAGCAGAAGAGGACTCATCCGAGGAGGTTATGGAAGAGGATGGAGTAGGAGGAGTAGAGGAGGTTGCAGCAGGCCTGCCTGCAAGTCGTGGTGGTGTCACCAACTCCTCTGCAGAGCCAGGCATTCCATGCTTGGCAGCCGTCAGCAGGTTTACCCAATGCGCAGTGTAGGTGATATACCTGCCCTGACCATGCTTTGCAGACCAGCTATCAGTGGTCAGATGGACCCTTGCCCCATCACTGTGTGCCAGACATGCCATTACTTCCTTTCGCACAATCGAGTACAGGTTGGGGATTGCCTTTTGTGCAAGAAAAATTTCAGCCGGGTACCTTCCACTGCGGTGTCCCAAAAGCTACAAATTTTTTGAACGCCTCAGACTCCACCAGCTTGTATGGTAAAAGCTAGCAGGCTAAGAGTTCAGACAAGCCAGCTGTCAGATGCCGGGCAAGGAGGTGACTTGTTGACATTGGCTTCTTACGCTCAAACATGTCCTTGACAGACACCTGACTGTGGGCAGATGACCAGGAACTGCTCCGGAAGAGAGACGGATTGGCGGATGGTTGAGAGGGGGCAAGGAGCAAAGCAGTGGTTGTTGTGGCTGAAGATGCTGGACCAGGAGGAGGATGGCGGCTTTGAGTTTGTGTGCTGCTTGTCCTCATGTGTTCATCCCATAGGAATTTGTGATGTGAGATCATGTGCCTTCGCAAAGCAGTTGTACCTAGGTGGGTGTTGGACTTCCCACGACTTAGTTTCTTTTGGCACAGGTTGCAAATGGCATTGCTGTTGTCAGAGGCAGACACATAAAAAAATGCCACACTGTTGAGCTCTGTGATGACGGCATTCTGGTGGTGGCAACAGCATGCATTGATTGGCGTGCTGTCTGGCTGACCCCGGGTGCCGATGCATGCTGTCTGACTGTGCCACTAGCTCCTTGCGACGACCTCCCCCTGCTTTCAACTTGCCTCCTCCTTTTGCTCCTCTCTGTCTCCCCATCTGAACTTTCCCCTTGTTCTTCTTCTCTTCTACCGGGCGCCCACCTGACAGCCACAGACGCATCGTCATCATCAACCCCTTCAATTGTATCTGACAACTCAACAACAAAAGCAACGGCGGGTACAACATCATCATCATCATCACACCGTGTGTCGTCCATGTCTGTAATGCTGCCTGACTGAGACATATCACAGTTATCTACATCCTCTGTCAATGATGGTTGCGCATCACTCATTTCTTCATACTGAGGTGTACATAACTCCTCTGACAGATCAAGTGAGGAGGCTGTGGTGCTAGTGTCGGTGGTGGCGGCAGGCGGGCGAGTGGTAAGTTGAGAGGTGCCCGAAGCTAAGCTAGAGGAGGAGGATGGTGCGTCAAGGTTACGTGCGGAAGCTGTAGAAGTTTGGGTGTCCTGTGTTATAAAGTCAACTATTTCATCAGAACTTTTCGTGTTCATGGTACGTGGCCTAACACTGGGCATTATTCTATGGCCAAATGGAATCACAGCACCACGACCACGACGGCCCCTGTGGGTTGGCCTGTCATTTTTTTTTCAATTAGTGCTACTATGCGTATGGGTACTATTAAACAAGATAATATGAGTGGTGGCACTGGACAAGTGGGCACAGTATACGCTGTGAGCCTGACACAAAAAAGCAGACTGATGTTTCACAGTCAAAATAGTTTTTTTATTTTTAAAATGTACACTTACACTACTATTAAACAAGATAATGTGAGTGGTGGCACTGGACAAGTGGGCACAGTATACGCTCTGAGCCTGACGCAAAAAAGCAGACTTATGTTTCACAGTCAAAATAGTTTTTTTATTTTTAAAATGTACACTTACACTACTATTAAACAAGATAATATGAGTGGTGGCACTGGGCAAGTGGGCACAGTATACGCTGTGAGCCTGACACAAAAAAGCAGACTGATGTTTCACAGTCAAAATAGTTTTTTTATTTTTAAAATGTACACTTACACTACTATTAAACAAGATAATATGAGTGGTGGCACTGGACAAGTGGGCACAGTATACGCTGTGAGCCTGACACAAAAAAGCAGACTGATGTTTCACAGTCAAAATAGTTTTTTTATTTTTAAAATGTACACTTACACTACTATTAAACAAGATAATGTGAGTGGTGGCACTGGACAAGTGGGCACAGTATACGCTGTGAGCCTGACACAAAAAAGCAGACTTATGTTTCACAGTCAAAATAGTTTTTTTATTTTTAAAATGTACACTTACACTACTATTAAACAAGATAATATGAGTGGTGGCACTGGGCAAGTGGGCACAGTATACGCTGTGAGCCTGACACAAAAAAGGCAGATTGATCTTTCACAGTCAAAATAGTTTTTTTATTTTGAAAATGTAAACTTACACTACTATTAAACAAGATAATATGAGTGGTGGCACTGGACAAGTGGGCACAGTATACGCTGTGAGCCTGACACAAAAAAGCAGACTTATGTTTCACAGTCAAAATAGTTTTTTTATTTTTAAATGTATACTTACACTACTATTAAAGAAGATATGAGTGGCGGCACTGGGCAAGTGGGCACAGTATACACTGTGAGCCTGACACAAAAAAGCAGACTGATGTTTCACAGTCAAAATAGTTTTTTTATTTTTAAAATGTACACTTACACTACTATTAAACAAGATAATGTGAGTGGTGGCACTGGACAAGTGGGCACAGTATACACTGTGAGCCTGACACAAAAAAGCAGACTGATGTTTCACAGTCAAAATAGTTGTTTTATTTTTAAAAAGTACACTTACAGTACTATAAAACAAGAAAATATGAGTGGTGGCACTGGACAAGTGGGCACAGTATACGCTGTGAGCCTGACACAAAAAAAGCAGACTGATGTTTCACAGTCAAAATAGTTTTTTTATTTTTAAATGTACACTTACAATACTATTAAACAAGATAATATGAGTGGTGGCACTGGGCAAGTGGGCACAGTATACGCTGTGAGCCTGACACACACTCTGGCAGTGGCAGGCTGGCCTGGCAACTGCAATTAGATTACACTAGCAGACTGATGTAAAAGTTTTTTTAAAAAAAATTTACACTACTGTTACACCAGATATGACTGGTGGTGGCACTGAGAAAGAAGGCACAGTATATGCTGTGAGCCTGACACACAGGCTGGCAGTGGCAGGCAGGCAACTGCTATTAGATTACACTAGCAGACTGATGTAAAAGTTTTTTTTAAAAAAATTTACACTACTGTTACACCAGATATGACTGATGGTGGCACTGAGCAAGTAGGCACAGTATATGCTGTGAACCTGACACACAGGCTGGCAGTGGCAGGCTGGCCTGGCAACTGAAATTAGATTACACTAGCAGACTGATGTAAAACATTTTTTTTTTAAATTTACATGAATGTTACACCAGATATGACTGGTGGTGGCACTGAGCAAGTAGGCACAGTATATGCTGTGAGCCTGACACACCGGCTGGCAGTGACAGGCTGGCCTGCTGGCAACTGAAATTAGATTACACTAGCAGACTGATGTAAAAGTTTTTTTTTTTTAAATTTACACTAATGTTACACCAGATATGAGTGGTGGCACTGAGCAAGTAGGCACATTATATGCTGTAAGCCTGACATACAGGCTGGCAGTGGCAGGCTGGCCTGGCAACTGAAATTAGATTACACTAGCAGACTGATGTACATTTTTTTAAAAAATTTACACTACTGTTACACCAGATATGACTGGTGGTGGCACTGAGCAAGTAGGCACAGTATATGCTGTGAGCCTGACACACAGGCTGGCAGTGGCAGGCTGGCCTGGCAACTGAAATTAGATTACACTATCAGACTGATGTAAAAAACATTTTTTTTAAAAAATTTACACTAATGTTACACCAGATATGACTGGTGGTGGCACTGAGCAAGTAGGCACAGTATATGCTGTGAGCCTGACACACAGGCTGGCAGTGGCAGGCTGGCCTGGCAACTGAAATTAGATTACACTAGCAGACTGATGTAAAAGTTTTGTTTTTTTAAATTTACACTAATGTTACACCAGATATGACTGGTGGTGGCACTGAGCGAGTAGGCAAAGTATATGCTGTGAGCCTGACACACAGGCTGGCAGTGGCAGGCAGGCAACTGCTCTTAGATTACACTAGCAGACTGATGTAAAAGTTTTTTTTTTTAAATTTACACTACTGTTACACCAGATATGACTGGTGGTGGCACTGAGCAAGTAGGCAAAGTATATGCTGTGAGCCTGACACACAGGCTGGCAGTGGCAGGCAGGCAACTGCTATTAGATTACACTAGCAGACTGATGTAAAAGTTTTTTTTTTAAAAAATTACACTACGGTTACACCAGATATGAGTGGTGGCACTGAGCAAGTAGGCACAGTATATGCTGTGAGCCTGACACACAGGCTGGCAGTGGCATGCTGGCCTGCTGGCAACTGAAATTAGATTACACTAGCAGACTGATGTAAAAGATTTTTTTTTTAAATTTACACTAATGTTACACCAGATATGAGTGGTGGCACTGAGCGAGTAGGCACAGTATATGCTGTGAGCCTGACACACAGGCTGGCAGTGACAGGCAGGCAACTGCTATTAGATTATACTAGCAGACTGATGTAAAAGTTTTTTTTAAAAAAATTACACTACTGTTATACCAGATATGACTGGTGGTAGCACTGAGCAAGTAGGCACAGTATATGCTGTGAGCCTAACACACAGGCTGGCAGTGGTAGGCTGGCCTGCTGGCAACTGCAATTAGATTACACTAGCAGACTTATGTAAAAAAAAAATTTTTTAAATTTACACTAATGTTACACCAGATATGAGTGGTGGCACTGAGCGAGTAGGCAAAGTATATGCTGTGAGCCTGACACACAGGCTGGCAGTGACAGGCTGGCCTGCTGGCAACTGAAATTAGATTACACTAGCAGACTGATGTAAAAGTTTTTTTTTTTTAAATTTACACTAATGTTACACCAGATATGACTGGTGGTGGCACTGAGCGAGTAGGCACAGTATATGCTGTGAGCCTGACACACAGGCTGGCAGTGGCAGGCTGGCCTGGCAACTGAAATTAGATTACACTAGCAGACTGATGTAAAAGTTTTTTTTTTTAAATTTACACTACTGTTACACCAGATATGACTGGTGGTGGCACTGAGCAAGTAGGCAAAGTATATGCTGTGAGCCTGACACACAGGCTGGCCTGCTGGCAACTGAAATTACATTACACTAGCAGACTGATGTAAAAGTTTTTTTTTTTAAATTTACACTAATGTTACACCAGATATGAGTGGTGGCACTGAGCGAGTAGGCACAGTATATGCTGTGAGCCTGACACACAGTCTGGCAGTGGCAGGCAGGCAACTGCTATTAGATTACACTAGCAGACTGATGTAAAAGTTTTTTTAAAAAAAAATTTCACTACTGTTACAGCAGATATGAGTGGTGGCACTGAGCAAGTAGGCACAGTATATGCTGTGAGCCTGACACACAGGCTGGCAGTGGCATGCTGGCCTGCTGGCAACTGAAATTAGATTACACTAGCAGACTGATGTAAAAGATTTTTTTTTTAAATTTACACTAATGTTACACCAGATATGAGTGGTGGCACTGACCGAGTAGGCACAGTATATGCTGTGAGCCTGACACACAGGCTGGCAACTGCTATTAGATTACACTAGCAGACTGATGTAAAAGTTTTTTTTAAAAAAATGTACACTACTGTTACACCAGATATGACTGGTGGTGGCACTGAGCAAGTAGGCACAGTATATGCTGTGAGCCTGACACACAGACTGGCAGTGGCAGGTTGGCCTTCTAGCAACTGAAATTAGATTACACTAGCAGACTGATGTAAAAGTTTTTTTTTTCTAAATTTACACTAATGTTACACCAGATTTGAGTGGTGGCACTGAGCGAGTAGGCACATTATATGCTGTGAGCCTGACACACAGGCTGGCAGCAGCAGGCTGGCAACTGCTATTAGATTACACTAGCAGACTGATGTAAAAGTTTTTTTTTTTAAAAAAAAAATTACACTATTGTTACACCAGATCTGACTGGTAGTGGCACTGAGCAAGTAGGCACAGTATATGCTGTGAGCCTAACACACAGGCTGGCAGTGGTAGGCTGGCCTGCTGGCAACTGAAGTTAGATTACACTAGCAGACTTATGTAAAAAAAAAATTTTTTAAATTTACACTAATGTTACACCAGATATGAGTGGTGGCACTGAGCGAGTAGGCACAGTATATGCTGTGAGTCTGATACACAGGCTGGCAGTGGCAGGAAGGCAACTGCTATTAGATTACACTAGCAGACTGATGTAAAAGTTTTTTTAAAAATTTTTTACACTACTGTTACACCAGATATGACTGGTGGTGGCACTGAGCAAGTAGGCACAGTATATGCTGTGAGCCTGACACACAGGCTGGCAGTGGCAGGCTGGCCTGCTAGCAACTGAAATTAGATTACACTAGCATACTGATGTTAAATTTTTTTTTTCTAAATTTACACTAATGTTACACCAGATATGAGTGGTGGCACTGAGAGAGTAGGCACAGTATATGCTGTAAGCCTGACACACAGGCTGGCAGCGGCAGGCAGGCAACTGCTATTAAATTACACTAGCAGACTGATGTAAAAGTTTGTTTTTTTTTAAATTACACTACTGTTACACCAGATATGACTGGTGGTGGCACTGAGCAAGTAGGCAAAGTATATGCTGTGAGCCTAACACACAGGCTGGCAGTGGTAGGCTGGCCTGCTGGCAACTGAAATTAGATTACACTAGCAGACTGATGTAAAACATTTTTTTTTTAATTTACACTAATGTTACACCAGATATGAGTGGTGGCACTAAGCGAGTAGGCACAGTATATGCTGTGAGCCTGACACACAGGCTGGCAGTGGCAGGCAGGTAACTGCTATTAGATTACACTAGCAGACTGATGTAAAAGTTTTTTTTTTTAAATTTACACTACTGTTACACCAGATATGACTGGTGGTGGCACTGAGCAAGTAGGCACAGTATATGCTGTGAGTCTGACACACAGGCTGGCAGTGGCAGGCTGGCCTGCTGGCAACTGAAATTAGATTACACTAGCAGACTGATGTAAAAGTTTTTTTTTTCTAAATTTACACTAATGTTACACCAGATATGAGTGGTGGCACTGAGCGAGTAGGCACAGTACATGCTGTGAGCCTGACACACAGGCTGGCAGCGGCAGGCAGGCAACTGCTATTAGATTACACTAGCAGACTGATGTAAAAGTTTTTTTTTAAAAAAAAATTACAATACTGTTACACCAGATATGACTGGTGGTGGCACTGAGCATGTAGGCACAGTATATGCTGTGAGCCTAACACACAGGCTGGCAGTGGTAGGCTGGCCTGCTGGCAACTGAAATTAGATAACACTAGCAGACTTATGTAAAAAAAAATTTTTTAAATTTACACTAATGTTACACCAGATATGAGTGGTGGCACTGAGCGAGTAGGCACAGTATATGCTGTGAGCCTGACACACAGGCTGGCAGTGGCAGGAAGGCAACTGCTATTAGATTACACTAGCAGACTGATGTAAAAGTTTTTTTTTAAAATTTTTACACTACTGTTACACCAGATATGACTGGTGGTGGCACTGAGCAAGTAGGCACAGTATATGCTGTGAGCCTGACACACAGGCTGGCAGTGGCAGGCTGGCCTGCTAGCAACTGAAATTAGATTACACTAGCAGACTGATGTAAAAGTTTTTTTTTCTAAATTTACACTAATGTTACACCGGATATGAGTGGTGGCACTGAGAGAGTAGGCACAGTATATGCTGTAAGCCTGACACACAGGCTGGCAGCGGCAGGCAGGCAACTGCTATTAAATTACACTAGCAGACTGATGTAAAAGTTTTTTTTTTTTAAAATTACACTACTGTTACACCAGATATGACTGGTGGTGGCACTGAGCAAGTAGGCAAAGTACATGCTGTGAGCCTAACACACAGGCTGGCAGTGGTAGGCTGGCCTGCTGGCAACTGAAATTAGATTACACTAGCAGACTGATGTAAAAAAAATTTTTTAAAATTTACACTAATGTTACACCAGATATGAGTGGTGGCACTAAGCGAGTAGGCACAGTATATGCTGTGAGCCTGACACACAGGCTGGCAGTGGCAGGCAGGTAACTGCTATTAGATTACACTAGCAGACTGATGTAAAAGTTTTTTGTTTTTAAATTTACACTACTGTTACACCAGATATGACTGGTGGTGGCACTGAGCAAGTAGGCACAGTATATGCTGTGAGTCTGACACACAGGCTGGCAGTGGCAGGCTGGCCTGCTGGCAACTGAAATTAGATTACACTAGCAGACTGATGTATAAGTTTTTTTTTTCTAAATTTACACTAATGTTACACCAGATATGAGTGGTGGCACTGAGCGAGTAGGCACAGTATATGCTGTGAGCCTGACACACAGGCTGGCAGTGGCAGGCAGGCAACTGCTATTAGATTACACTAGCAGACTGTTGTAAAAGTTTTTTTTTTAAAAAAAAATTACAATACTGTTACACCAGATATGACTGGTGGTGGCACTGAGCATGTAGGCACAGTATATGCTGTGAGTCTAACACACAGGCTGGCAGTGGTAGGCTGGCCTGCTGGCAACTGAAATTAGATTACACTAGCAGACTTATGTAAAAAAAAAATTTACACTAATGTTACACCAGATATGAGTGGTGGCACTGAGCAAGTAGGCACAGTATATGCTGTGAGCCTGACACACAGGCTGGCAGTGGCAGGCTGGCCTGCTGGCAACTGAAATTAGATTACACTAGCAGACTGATGTAAACCTTTTTTTTTCTAAATTTACACTAATGTTACACCAGATATAAGTGGTGGCACTGAGCGAGTAGGCACAGTATATGCTGTAAGCCTGACACACAGGCTGGCAGCGGCAGGCAGGCAACTGCTATTAGATTACACTAGCAGACTGATGTAAAAGTTTAAAAAAAAAAAAAAAAAATTTACACTACTGTTACACCAGATATGACTGGTGGTGGCACTGAGCAAGTAGGCAAAGTATATGCTGTGAGCCTAACACACAGGCTGGCAGTGGTAGGCTGGCCTGCTGGCAACTTAAATTAGATTACACTAGCAGACTGATGTAAAAAAATTTTTTTTTAAATTTACACTAATGTTACACCAGATATGAGTGGTGGCACTGAGCGAGTAGGCACAGTATATGCTGTGAGCCTGACACACAGGCTGGCAGTGGCAGACAGGCAACTGCTATTAGATTACACTAGCAGACTGATGTAAAAGTTTTTTTTTTTAAATTTACACTACTGTTACACCAGATATGACTGGTGGTGGTACTGAGCAAGTAGGCACAGTATATGCTGTGAGCTTGACGCACAGGCTGGCAGTGGCAGGCTGGCCTGCTAGCAACTGAAATTAGATTATACTTGCAGACTGATGTAAACGTTTTTTTTTTTTTAAATTTACACTAATGTTACACCAGATATGAGTGGTGGCATTGAGCGAGTAGGCACAGTATATGCTGTGAGCCTGACACACAGGCTGGCAGCGGCAGGCAGTCAACTGCTATTAGATTACACTAGCAGATTGATTCAAAAGTTTTTTTTTAAATTTACACTACTGTTACACCAGATATGACTGGTGGTGGCACTGAACAAGTAGGCACAGTATATGCTGTGAGCCTGACACACAGTCTGGCAGTGGCAGGCTGGCCTGCTGGCAACTGAAATTAGATTACACTAGCAGACTGATGTAAAAGGTTTTTTTTTAAATTTACACTAATGTTACACCAGATATGAGTGGTGTCACTGAGCACGTAGGCACAGTATATGCTGTGAGCCCGACACACAGGCTGGCAGTGGCAGGCAAGCAACTGCTATTAGATTACACTAGCAGACTGATGTAAAAGTTTTTTTTTTAAATTTACACTAATGTTACACCAGATATGACTGGTGGTGGCACTGAGCAAGTAGGCACAGTATATGCTGTGAGCCTGACACACAGGCTGGCAGTGGTAGGCTGGCCTGACAACTGAAATTAGATTACACTAGCAGACTGATGTAAAAGTTTTTTTTTTTTAAATTTACACTAATGTTACACCAGATATGAGTGATGGCAGTGAGCAAGTAGGCACAGTGTATGCTGTGAGCCTGACACACGCTGACAGGCAGGCAAATGCAATTAGATTACAAAGAATAAAAAAAATTAAAAAAAATGATGTTTTAGCCCTAAAAAGGGCTTTTTGGGGTGCTGTCCTTACAGCAGGGATCAGATGAGTCCTTCAGGACTGTAGTGGACACTGAATACACTAGCCTAGCTATCAATTTCCCTATAAAATCATCAGCAGCTACACTATCCCTCCTCTCACTAAGAATGCAGGATCAGAATGAATCTAAAATGGCTGCTGCCCAGGAGCTGGGAGGGTCTGGGAGGGAGTGTCTGCTGCTGATTGGCAAATACACGTTTGAAGGTATTTATATAAATGGGCAAACTTGTAAAATACAAATAGGTTAATTTTTCTGAAAATCTATGTAGGATGATTTTTAGTATTTTTATAGGGAGTGGGTTGTTATAATTTTTGTGCATAATATTTACATATAGTTTTTTTAAAAATAAGTAAAGTCTGGGAAATCAGATTTTTGGTAGTATTATAATTTACCTACTAGGGAACGCTAAATAACCAGCAATTACAAGTGGCTTGTTAAAGCTACCATAAGCTTGCGGTAGCACTTTGCACTAGAATTCATTAACCAGAGATAAGATTTACTTCTCTTTGCAAATACAATTTGTTCTTTTGGTATTTTTTGTTGAAAATAAAGTAGGTTTGCTCAGGAGCATGAAAATAATTGGATATTGCAGCAGTTTGGCAAATAATGCATTTGATAATGTTATACATTGTACAAACACTGCTGCCATCAATTGCTGAAGTCAAAAGTATTCTTGCAAAACTGCTACCATATAGTTCTCCAAACACAAGCTGTCTGGTATGCTCTGTCTGAGTCATTAAAAAATATGTTGTGTTTCACATCCTTTTAACAGCAGTAAAATATTATATTATGTGTACTCACTTGCATTACATATAATATTGCAAAACAAATGAAAATTCCAGCACCTGGGATCAGGAAGGTGTGCAAGCTCCAAGGGTACTGCACAATACCCAAATACAGAGGCGTTACTAGAAAACACAGGGCCCAGGTGCAAGAATCTAAGAAGGCCCCCCCCCCCACCGCCCCTCCCCCCTCCAAAAAAATGTGAATTTAATACATATAATTTTTTAAATTTTTTTTACATTTAACACAGAAAAAAATGTGAATCAGATTACATGTCTGCAAAAGGAGGTACCCTGTGCCCACAGTCTGTGAGATGGTCTGACCCCCTATTACTGCAAATAGTGACACTGTGTAACCCACCAGTACTGTATATAGTGAGTTAGTGACACAGTCTGTAATCTGCCGGTGAGATGGCTGGCCTGACCCTACCCGCCCAGTACTTTATGAAGTGACCACAGTAGTCAGTGACATGGTCCACCCCCCCATACTGTATATAGTGGTACTGTATAGTGACACTGTTTACCCCCTGCCCCCCCATGCTGTAGTAACAAGCTCTGTAATTTGCTGGTTCCCCAAACATACACATGCACACATACATGCATAAATACACACACAGTCACATACATACACACACACACACACCATACACACACACATAAACACCAATGTAAAACAGAAACACTAACCCCTGTAGTCATGTCACACTCACATGATATCAGTGCAGGCAGTGGTAGGTTAACTTTTTAAATAAAAAATAAAAAAAAATTATATATATTTTTTTTTTTTTAAGCTGGGCCCCCACCCTCAGGGGCCCAGTCGCACCTGCGACCTCTGCACCCCCTGTAGTTTTGCCCCTGCCCAAATAGATAAAAGTGACAAAAAAGAAGCAGCACCACCAAGTTATCTTCAACAGATTTATTCGTGCAAACTGCACAGTATCCAAGCCAGACCAGCAAACAGCAACATTTCGGACTTAGTCCTTAATCATGCATAGTTGCACCTACAGCTTAAATACACCTAAATACCACACCAACCACACATCATACCTGTAGCACACCTGCTATGATGCACTCTAGTGATTAACAGAAATTACAGACAGAAATTAATAATATCAAAATTAAACACATACAGCTCTTGGTAACGTTTCAAATTAAAACATAGTCTTCCTAAACCACAGAATAATGAAATAGTACAGAGCCCCAAAATTCAATGTTAATAATATATCATCACCACTTAAAGGCAAAGGCCTCTAGTTATCAAGCTGTCAACAGCAAATACGCTGGAATTCCACAGCGTATTTGTGGCGAGGCTGATTTGCCTTAGTTATCAAGCCCTACAGCCCGGCAAAAGTAGAATATAGTGACGTAACATACGATCCGCCGGACTCAGTCCGACACAGATTGATGGTTACGTCACTACAGATGTTTCGAACGCAAGTTCGGCACAATCTGACTACTTTTGCTAGTTATCAAAGAACTAGCAGGTACGCTCGCCACTATTCCGGCCCAGCGTACCTGGTTTTCAATCCGCCGCCCTGGAGGTGGTGGATCCCATAGGAATCAATGGGAGTCTGACAGCAGCAAGAACTCATGTTCGCTGCTGCCCAATATCCCATTGATTTCTATGGGAAGTGTCTGCACCTAACACCCTAACATGTACCCCGAGTCTAAACAACCCTAATCTGTCCCCCCTACACCGCCACCGCCTACTTTATACTTATTAACCCCTAAACCGCCGCTCCCGGACCCCGCCGCAACTATAATAAACATATGAACCCCTAAACTGCCGCTCCCGGACCCCTCCGCCACCTACATTATACCTATTAACCCCTAATCTGCCAGAGGTCCTCCATCCGGCAGAAGTATTCATCCAAGCGGGGCAGAAGAGGTCCTCCATCCGGCAGAAGTCTTCATCCATCCGCGGCTCCATCTTCAAGACCTCCGACGTGGAACATCCTCCTTGGCCGACGGACTAACAATGAATGAAGGTTCCTTTAAATGACATCATCCAAGATGGCGTTCCTGCGAATTCCGATCGGAATTAAGGTAGGAAAAATCTGATTGGCTGAGGTAATCAGCCAATCGGATTGAAGTTCAATCCGATTGGCTGATTGGATCAGCCAATAGAATTGACCTCGCATTCTATTGGCTGATCCAATCAGCAAATAGGATTGAACATCAGCCAATCGGATTTTTCCTACCTTAATTCCGATTGGCTGTTAGAATCCTATCAGCCAATTGGAATTCGAGGGACGCCATCTTGGATGACGTCATTTAAAGGAATCTTCATTTGTCGTTAGTCCATCGGCCGAGGAAGATGTTCCGTGTCGGAGGTCTTGAAGATGGAGCCGCAGATGGATGAAGACTTCTGCCAGATGTAGGACCTCTTCTGCCCCGCTTGGATGAAGACTTCTGCCGGATGGAGGACCTCTTCTGCCCTGATCGGATGAAGACTTCTGCCGGTTCGGATGTCCTCTTCTGCCACATCGGATGACCAGTGGTACCCGGCTGGGCGAAGACGGCTCAAGGTAGGGTGATCTTCAATGGGGTAGTGTTAGGTTTATTTAAGGGGGGATCTGGTGGGTTTTAGAGTAGGGGTGTGTGGGTGGTGGGTTGTAATGTTGGGGGGGTATTGTATTTCTTTTTTTTACAGGTAAAAGAGCTGATTACTTTGGGGCAATGCCCCGCCAAAGGCCCTTTTAAGGGCTGGTAAAAGAGCTGATTACTACTATTTGTAATTTAGTTTAGGATAGGGAATTTTATTATTTAGGGGGGCTTTTTTATTTTATTAGGGGGCTTAGATTAGGTGTAATTAGATAAAACTTCTTGTAATATTTTTTTATTTTTTGTAATTTAGTGTTTGTTTGTTTTTGTAATATAGTTTAGTTTATTTAATTGTATTTTATTATAGATAATTGTAGTTAATTTATTTAATGATTGATTTATTGATAGTGTAGTGTTAGGTGTATTTGTAACTTAGGTTAGGATTTATTTTGCAGGTAATTTTGTAGTTATTTTAGCTAGGTAGCTATTAAATAGTTAATAACTATGTAATAACTATTCTACCTAGTTAAAATAAATACAAAGTTGCCTGTAAAATAAAAATAAACCCTAAAATAGCTACAATGTAATTATTAATTATATTGTAGCTATCTTAGGGTTTATTTTATAGGTAATTATTTAGTTTTAAATAGGAATAATTTATTTAATTATAGGAATATTTATTTAGATTAATTTAAATAATATTTAAGTTAGGGGGGTGTTAGGGTTAGGGTTAGACTTAGGTTTTGGGGTTAATTAATTTAATATATTGGCGGCGGTGTAGGGGGGTAGATTAGGGGTTAATCAATGTACTGTAGGTGGCGGCGGTATAGGGGGGTCAGGATAGGGGTTAATAAATGTAATGTAGGTGGCGGCGGGGTCCGGGAACGGCAGTTTAGGGGTTAATAAGTATAAGTAGGTGGCGGCGGTGTAGGGGGGGTAGATTATGGGGTTAATAGGTATAATGTAGGTGGCGGCGGGGTCTGGGAGCGGCGGTTTAGGGGTTAATAAGTATAAGTAGGTGGCAGTGGTGTAGGGGGGGCAGATTAGGGGTTAATATGTATAATTTAGGTGGCGGCGAGGTCCGGGAGCGGTGGTTTAGGGGTTAATAAGTATAAGTAGGTGGCAGCGGTGTAGAGGGGGCAGATTAGGGGTTAATAGGTATAATGTAGGTGGCGGCGGGGTCCGGGAGCGGCGGTTTAGGCGGTAATATATTTATTATAGTTGCGGCGTGGTCCAGGAGCAGCGGTTTAGGGGGTAATAACTTTATTTAGGTGCGGAGGGCTCCGGGAGCGGTGATTTAGGGGGTAAAACAGTATAGTTTAGTGTGGGTGCTTAGTGACAGGCTAGCAAGAAAGCTGCGAAGAAGCCGATGAGCAGCGAGATCGATGACTGTCAGTTAACAACAGTCCGCTGTTCATCGCACCGTACTTGGTGCGCGGCTTCTTGACAGCTTTTTTGATAACTTTGGCGAACGTATTCAGGTCCGCGGCGATGTTAGGCGAGCTTAGGCAAGCGTATTGGGCCGACAAATGCAGGTAAATACGGAGCTTCATAACTAGACAAAGTGACCAATCTAGCTCCCTATTCATCCCCTTAGGGTACATAGTGTCTAATCTACTAATCCAAAAGACTTCCCTTATTTTTAGTCTCTTGGTCCTATCACCATAACTGAGTTAAGTTATGATCTGCAGATAAAAAAATGATTGGCAACAGGGGCATCCAATTTTTTTGTTCTTATACTGCTTTTGTGTTGAGTTATCCGTTCACGGACTGTACGGGTGGTCTCCCCCACATACCCCAAACCACATAGGCATTTGATATAATAAACAGCAAAATCAGTGTTGCAAGTGTAGTGTCCCCTAATTTCAATTTTTTTTATCTGTACTAGGATGGCTAAATGTGGGGCCCTTAATGATGTTATTGCAGTTGGAGCAACCCAGGCATGGAAAACTGCCAGAGTTCTTCTTGCCAATATACCCCTGCACTAATACCTTAGAAGGGTCAATATCTGCATGTACCAAAAAATCTTTTAAATTCCTTCCTCTCTTAAAGGCTTAAAGTACTTGAGTTTAAGAAGCCACCTATGCCTGGCCCTTCTGGTTTGGATACTGTGCAGTTTGCACAAATAAATCTGTTGAAGACAACTTGGTGGTGCTGCTTCTTTTTTGTGACTTTTATTACATATAATATTGCATGTTGCATTTAAATACGTATAGAATGAGGTAACAATTTGTATTAATTTCACAGTAGCTTGAAAAGAATACAGCAAATCCATGTACTTTATCTGCTTTTATCTGTGTGTGGTGTGTAATATATGAGAGTTTGTGTTTGTGTGTTGTATGAGAGTGTTTGTGTGTGTTGTATGAGAGTGTCTGTGTTGTATGAGTGTGTTGTATGAGAGTGTGTGGTGTTATATGAGCGTGTCTGTGATGTATGAGAGTGTGTTTGTGTGTGTTGTATTAGTGTGTGTGTGTGTGTTGTATCAGTGTGTTGTATGAGAGTGTATGGTGTTATATGAGAGAGTGTCTGTGTTGTATGAGAGTGTGTTTCTGTGTGTTGTATTAGTATGTGTGTGTGTTGTATCAGTGTGTTGTATGAGAGTGTGTGGTGTTATATGAGAGTGTCTGTGTTGTATGAGAGTGTGTGGTGTTCTATCAGAGAGTGTTTGTGTGTGTGTTGTATGAGAGTGGTGTGTTTTTGTGTTGTATGAGAGTGTGTGGTGTTATATTATAGTGTGTGTGTTATAAGAGAGTATGTGTGTTGTATGAGAGAGTGTGGTGTAATATCAGCAAGTGTGTGTGTTAAAATATAGTATGGGCCCGTCCCTCTGACCCCCCCCCCCCGAAGAGGTCTTGGAAATTCTCTACCTATCTGTATAATAACAGATTATTTAAAGACTATGTGGTCACACTACGTATCCGACAACGATACACATAAAGACACTCCAGACTTATTCTGGCACGCCTCTAAGGCTGTCATGAGGGGCTGTATCATGGCCCATTATAATAAGAACAACAAAAAGATAGACGCTGACTTTCTTTCGCAGCTTACTGCGGCATATAATGAATATCTCTCTGACCCCTCCCCAGTGCATAAAAAAAATATTACGAGCTTAAACAGTCCAGAGATACTTTCTTAACCCAGCAGAGTCTGAAGTTCAACATACACAGGCAAGGCCGATATTTTCGCCAAGGTAACAAGTCAAGTAAACTGTTGGACAAACTTGTTCAATCCTATCGTCCCAAATCTCGTATTGTGGCTATATATTCTCAATCCAAATTGACTTCAGACGATAAGAGTATCATGACAGAATTTGTGCAATATTATACAAAATTATACACCAGCCAGGAGGTAGATCACGAGGCGACGCAAAGATTCTGGGGTTCGGTGCAGCTCCCTATCATTTCTGAGGAGCAAAAGCGGGCCCTCAATGCCCCCATACACCTACAGGAAATTATCAAAGCTATACAAAATAGTAAATTAGGGAAGGCCCCAGGCGCAGACGGACTGCACTCTGAATATTTTAAACTCTTGAGAGAGGAGATAGCTCCCACCCTGACCTCCTTATTTTCAGAGTATCTGAAGGGTACCTCACAGATGGACCAATGTTTTTCAGAGGCGAACATCTGTCTAATCCCCAAACCAGACAGGGATCATACCCAGACTTCTTCATATCGACCAATCTCCCTTCTCAATGGAGACTACAAACTATTAACTAAGATTCTGGCTGACCGATTGGCGAAAGTTTTGCCATCTATTGTACACTTGGACCAGACAGGTTTTGTCAAGGGTAGGTCATCAACAATTAATATTAGGAAAGCACTAGCCATTATGTCTCATTATTGGTATAATGCACACTCGCCGAACCCCTCCAGCTTACAGGATGCATGCCTTTTGGCGCTTGACGCCGAAAAGGTGTTTGATAGGATAGAGTGGGACCATTTGCACGCTTCTTTAGCCCAATTTGGGATTTCTGGGTACTTTGCTGACTTCCTCCGTAGGCTATATCAAACTCCCAACGCTTCTCTTATGATTAAAGGGGGTTTCCCCCCTCCTTCATACTCCAGAGGGGCACTAGGCAGGGTTGTCCCCTTTCCCCCCTATTGTTCGATCTTGCCATAGAGCCCCTAGCATCTTATATTAGACAGCACTGCTCGGGCCTTGACATTCTTGGTCATAAATACCATCTCTCACTATATGCAGACGACTTGCTGTTGTTTGTGGGTGACCCTCAGGCCAACCTTCATCCTCTTTTGGAAACCATCAGACAATTTGGATCCTTTTCAGGATATAAAATAAATATCGACAAGTCGGAGGTCACATGGCTAAAAAACTCTGGTAATTATACACTGTCAGATACAGGTCTTAAGTTGACAGAGGGTCTGTTTAAATATCTAGGGATCTACTTGCACATTGACCCCTCTAAATTATACCCTCTCAATCTTACAGGGGTTGTTGCCTATATTAAGCAACTGCTGTACAATTGGATGAGGCTCCCCCTGTCTCTCTCAGGGAGGGTTCAGCTCTTTAAGATGGTCGCTTTGCCTAAGCTCCTCTACCCTTTACAGATGTTGCCCCTTCTTTTGACACAAAGGGACGCTGAGTCTCTCCAAGCATCCTTAGGTCACTTCATCTGGCAGGGAAAAAAGCATAGGGTGAGTAAGAACTACCTATTCATGCCGTCGGGAAGGGGTGGGCTTCGCCTTCCAAATATTATCTGGTATAACTGGTCTGCTCTATCTAAATTGGTTTTGGATTGGCTAGTAGGGAATGACTACTTTACTGTCCCTGAGCTAGAGACTAGTCTTATTAGGCCAATACATTTGGCATTTCTGCCCCACTCACCTCTTCATTCCCTACCTTCACACATACAATCCCATATGGTACTGTTCAGAGATCCTCTGAGGGCATGGTCCAAGATTTGCAAGTTTTGGGGGACGCAACACTTAGTGACTAAATATTTGCAGATTCAGGGCAATTTACAGTTTCTCCCTGGGTATACGACTGAAGTCTTTGCCAAGTGGCATCATCAACACCTTACAAGGCTCTATCAACTTTTTTAATCCACTCACCTTGGACATCACACCCTTTTCTGAGTTACAGAATCTACATGACCTCCCTGGGACACACAGGTTCGCGTATTTTCAGTGTCGACATTATCTATATAAATTTATTTCAGATAAACTCCTGACTGCTGAGCCCACTAACATAGACAAATTGTGTGCCCTGGCTAAACAAGGTTCTTATAAGATATCGAACACATATAATCTGTTACTTAAACATAGGGAGGACCCTGCGTTGCAGGGAATGGTTGTGAAATGGTCAAACCACAGGGACCTGTTAGTGGATTCTGACCTTATTAGGAGCAGTCTTGAGAAGGTACACATCAGCACAATTTCTGCTAATTTAAGAGAAACACACATGAAGCTTATTCACCAGGCTTATATTACACCTGGCCTCCGTTCTAGGTGGGTTCTGGGGGCGGAAAATATTTGTAATAAATGCAGGTACCCATCACCAGATTGGACCCATTTATTATGGAACTGTCCTAAGCTGAAGAGGTTCTGGTTTAGAGTTTCTTATTGGTTAGCAAAAGTGACAAATCAACTGGTACAGCTCACGGCACAACACGCAATTTTTTTGATACCCAAGGATAGGGCTTACAAGTTTGACATCTTTATCACTACTGTTCTTATGCTTGCAAGGACAACTATCTTGGCGGGTTGGGCCAGCAACAGAACACCCCCCTTTAAGCAATTACTCAGTAAAATACACACTCAAATGCTGATTGAGCAAGCAGATACAAAGGGGGACCCAGAGAATAGAGCTAGGAGGTTTTTCCATAAATGGGAGGCTTACCTCCTATTTCTATCGCCCAGAGTTAGAGATAGTGTTATCCGCCCCTTCAAAAATAGCCTTTACATACTGAATGTGAATCTTAGAGGTAAATGGTGCCCACATACTGATTAAAATATATACAGAGAATCCATGCATTTGCAGAGTCTCCAACCTTTTTGAGCGTCAGGTCTGCGGGGGCGAGACAGAGGGCCCGGGTAAGTTTCAGTGACATTTTTTGTAGTCCGTATTATTATCTGTAAAATTATTGTATGTATTTGTATTGTTTTTGTTTTGTTTTGTCAAATGTTTTTGAGAAAAAAAGAAAATTGTGTGGACAGTCTGGTTCCCCGTCTCAGTAAGATGAACCTGAGTTCTTATTGTTCTGTATTCTGACTTTATTTGCCATATTGTGAGCCACATTGAATCTTACATGTGATTTGACCTTGTCTTATGATGTTAATTTACCATGATTGTGGTGGATCACTCTGTCTTCACTATATATATAAATAAAGTTATAAAAAAAATATATATATAGTATGGGGCCGATTTATCATTTGTTGGACGGACATGATCCGATGTAGCGGATCATGTCTGCCCGACATCGATTAATGCCGACAGCATACACTGTCGGCATTTATCATTGCACAAGCATTTCTCGTGAAATCCTTGTGTAATACTGCCCCCTGCACATTTGCAGCCAATTGGCCCCTAGCAGGGGGTGTCAATGAACCCGATCGTATCTGAGTTAAGGAGCAGTGGTCTTAAGACCACTGCTTCTTAACTTACATTTCCATCAATCTGGAAAGTATAGGGGTAGATAGCAGGATCCGCTGTTTGGTAAATCTACCCCTTAGTGTGTTATATGAGAGAGTGTGTGTGTTATAACCTTTTAAAACACTTTCACGTTTGTCTACAAAAGGAATAAAGTACACACACATTTTAGTCACTTTGAAAAAAATTGCAGCTACTTGAAGATTACTTCAGAAATATTCAGACCAAGCATAAAAAAGTTTGAAGAACCCTGGTTTATATAGTTCTTAGACTATCTGCAGCTTGCACCGTAAGGAGATTTCCTTTATGTCTAAAGTTATGATAGTAAAACATGAACTACCAAATGCAAACTTTTAATATATGTTCCTATGGTTATTTGTAGCAATCATCCACATAGTAAATTAAAAAAACAGCATGTCCAAACAACAGAAAGCTCCGCAGAGACTAAAGCTGAATTAAGGTTTAACAAAAAGCAATTAAATAAAAGTGCTATTCTATAATAGTACAATTTGTACACCCTTAAGGTGAGAAAGAATTAATGAAGAACAAGGAAAAAAAGCAATGAACACAAAACTACATTTGCTAATTTAGTATATAAGAAACAAAGTAATGGCATTTAATTTAGTTTATGGAAATTCACAAATTAAAGGGACAGTAAAGTCAAAATTCAACTTTCATGATTCCGATAGAGCATGCAATTTTGAACAACATTCCAATTTGTTTCTATTATCAAATTTGCTTTGTTCTATTGGTGTCCTTTTTAAGAGCATAGTAAGGTATGCTCAGGATCAACAATACTCTACTAGATGTTAGGTGGTGATTGGTGGCTGCAATATTCATATTTTTATGTAGGGTTAGCTCATATTAGAATATGTAATCGGGTTCGCGTTATGAGAATATGCGATTGGGTTTGCGTGTATAAGAATATGTTATTGGGTCGTGTTGTATGAGATTATGTGATCCTGTTGTTCCCCCTATTCTGTGTCCATTGACTACTATGTGGGTATACGTAAATGCACATGCAATATTCTAACTTTGGATTTTTGCGCTCGGCGGGTTACCTCTAGAGCTTAAACAGTTTTCTTTCAACCCAACAAGTGCAAAAATCCTACTTCTAGAGCAATTATCGCTCAAACGAGAGTGTTAATTTGCATTCCTCTCGTAGTCTTGCCCATAATTGTATTCTCAAATTAACCCTCTTCTCTTGGTACATAGCTCCTTTTCATGGAAGCATACTGAAGAAGGCTTATGAGAGTGCACATGTCTTAAATGGACATGATACCCAAATATATTTTCTGTTCTGTCTAAAGACCAATTATGAAAAACTCATCACCATGGTAAGAAATCACATAAAAATAATGGGAAGGGGAAAAGGGGGGCAAGAAGGGGTTAAATAGCACTCGTTCCCTATATAAATAGTAATAGTATTGAAATCATTCAACTACTATATGTATCAATCAGTTAAAAAACTTTACTTTATTAATCACTATTAAAGACCTATTAAAGAGATAGGATACAGCTCAAACCACCCCCCTGTATTTTGAGCTGTATCCTATCTCTAGGTATTGCAGCCTATTCTGCACAAGCGATTTTTCAGGGGCCTTGTGTAATAATTATTTAGGTCTTTAATAGTGATTAATAAAGTAAAGTTTTTTAACTGATTGATACATATAGTAGTTGAATGATTTCAATACTATTACTATTTATATAGGGAACGAGTGCTATTTAACCCCTTCTTGCCCCCCTTTTTCCCTTCCCATTATTTTCACGTAACTAATTAAGGGTTAGCACCAGGGATTACTATATTCCCTTTTTCCCTATCATTACAGTCACTGTGCCAATTTTATATTTCCTTTTTCAACAAGAAATCACATAAAACATATGTTTGTTTGACCATTATATTGCAATATTTTTCTCCTTCTCATTCAGTACCCTGTTTACTGAACTAAATTTAGTTTTTCTAAAATTCACAGTACTCATAAGACCTCTTGGATAATTTGGCAAGACTAGAGAACATTAGAGAATGGGGCTCTAAAATATAATTTTTCAAAATGTATTAAAGAGTTTTTTGGGGGGGATTTTAAATAAATGTTCTTGTGCTGAATAAACCAACTTTTTTTCTTTGGGAGCAGTCCCTTTCTGACAGTGAACCATCTATGGACTCAGTTGGGCTTATCTTCATTGTACAGACAATATTCAATGTGGCTTCAATGTGTGGTAGGACTTGCTACCTTTGAACATTCTGAGGACATCCCTAATGAATGCACATCTCAGCAGTGTGGAGGGACCATATTTTCAATAGATGTTTACAGAACATATAGGGGTCGATCACAATCTGATGGATGAAGATAGAAGATGCCGTCTGGATGAAGACTTCTAGCCCATCTGGAGGATCACTTTGCCCGGCTTGGATGAAGACTTCTCCCGGCTTCGTTGAGGACTTCGGCCCTGTTGGATGAAGACAACTTACGCTTCCTTGAGGATGGATGTCGGATCTTCAGAACAGTAAGTCGATCTTCAGGGGGTTAGTGTTAGATTTTTTTAAGGGTGTATTGGGTGGGTATTATTTTTAGGTTAGGGACTTTGGGCCGCAAAAGAGCTAACTGCCCATTTAAGGTCAATGCCCATCCAAATGCCCTTTTCAGGGCAATGGGGAGCTTAGGTTTTTTAGATAGTATTTTATTTGGGGGGTTGGTTGTGTGGGTGGTGGGTTTTACTGTTGGGGGGGTTGTTTGAATATTTTTTTACAGGTAAAAGAACTGATTACTTTGGGGCAATGTCCCGCAAAAGGCCCTTTTAAGGGCTATTGGTAGTTTAGTTTAGGCTAGGGTTTTTTTTTATTTTGATAGGGCTATTAGATTATGTGTAATTAGTTTAAATATCTGTAATTTGTTTATTATTTTCTGTAATTTAGTTTTTGTTTTTTATTGTACTTTAGCTAATTTGATTTAATTTAGGTAATTGTATTTAATTTAGTTAATTTATTTTATTATAGTGTAGTGTTACGTGATATTGTAACTTAGGTTAGGTTTTATTTTACAGGTACTTTTGTATTTATTTTATCTAGGTAGTTATTAAATAGTTAATAACTATTTAATAACTATTCTACCTAGTTAAAATAAATACAAACTTGCCTGTAAAATAAAAATAAACCCTAAGCTAGATGCAATGTAACTATTAGTTAAATTGTAGCTAGCTTATGGTTTATTTTATAGGTAAGTATTTAGTTTTAAATAGGAATAATTTAGTTAATTATAGTAATTTTATTTAGATTTATTGTAATTATATTTAAGTTAGGGGGTGTTAGGGTTAGGGTTAGACTTAGGTTTAGGGGTTAATAAATTTAGTATAGTGGCGGCGACGTTGGGGGCAGCAGATTAGGGGTTAATAAATTAAGGTAGGTGGTGGCGATGTTAGGGACGGCAGATTAGGGGTTAATAATATTTAACTAATATTTGCAAGGCGGGAGTGCAGCGGTTTAGGGGTTGATATGTTTATTATAGTGGCAGCAATGTTGGGGGCGGCAGATTAAGGGTTAATAAGTGTAGGCAGGTGGCGGAGACATTGGGGGTGGCAGATTAGGGGTTAATAAATATAATGTAGGTGTCGGCGATGTTGGGGGCAGCAGATTAGGGGTTCATAAGTATAATGTAGGAGGCGGCGGTGTCCGGAGCAGCAGATTAGGGGTTAATAAATATAATGCAGGTGTCGGCGATGTTGGGGCTGCAGATTAGGGGTTAATAAGTGTAAGATTAGGGGTGTTTAGACTCGGGGTTCATGTTAGGGTGTTAGGTGTAGACATCATTTTTTTTTTCCATAGGAATAAATGGGGCTGCGTTACTGAGTTTTACGCTGCTTTTTTGCAGGTGTTAGACTTTTTCTCAGCCGGCTCTCCCCGTTTATTCCATGGGAAAATTGTGCACGAGCACGTATAACCAGCTCACCGCTGACTTAAGCAGCGCTGGTTTTGCAGTGTGGTATGGAGCTCAATTTTGCTCTACGCTCACTTCTTGCCTTTTAACGCCAGGTTTGTAAAAACCCGTAATACCAGCGCTGTAGGTAAGTGAGCGGTGAGCAAAAACTGCACGGTAGCACCGCATAGCTCATAACGCAAAACTCGTAATCTAGCCAAGTGTTCATTAAATAAAACATGTATTGTATTTTGACGTGTTTTTTTGTTTGTTTTTAGAAACAAGATTGTTTTCAGAAACAAGCTGCAACTTTTCCTGTTTGCAATAGCTGTACACAGGGATTTAAAACTCTGAAAATGTAACATTATTACTGTATAGAACAGGTAAACCATTTCTGTACAGTTTGGTAGGTTTCATCTCTTACCCTTTTCCTCACTGCACATCCAAGCCCTTACTTGCTTTCTAAACCAACACCGTTGTCCTCAGTCCATAGCTAAAAAACACAGCTACTAATGTAGGGTTATGATCAAAGTCGTTGAAGAGCCAATACAATCTGTGCTATATCGGTAACATTTTGTACAAAATGTATACTTCATGCTTGTACAAATATAGAGGATTTTATTAGAACAAAATGATATTACCCAACAGAGCACCTAAAGTTCTTCAGGCTAGGTAAATGGATTTGAAGCTAATGGAGTGAGGTTTACGAACAAACGCATGCTCTGATGTATTTGTGTTTCCTAGAATAACACTGAAAGCAATTTGTGAGAGCAACAACCATGTGGTCAGAAATGTAGCAAACTAAAATATTTTCATATATGTTTTTTATTAACTACATAGATAAGATCAAGATGTAATTGCTTGTTTACTAAAATAGCATTTAATTCAAAATACGTTTTCGCTTTTAAGCCTTAGTGATGCTTTTCTTTCATTTAAGACGACTTAAATTAAAGTTGTCTATAAAGTATTTTCTAATGTACATTCTAAGTAAATACTGAAGGCCTTTTATTTACATATCCATTTGCATTGGGTCAATGCCGAATAAACATATTAAAACAATAATAAAATGCATTAGAGCATTTTATTATTTTGCGATTGCGTGCAGGTAACTGTGTTCAACCCCTATAGAGCGGTTAAATTACTGAGTACAACTAGAATAGTTACGACGCACCACATTGTATTTCTTCCTGTTCCTGCAGCATCATACAGATGCCAGATGCTGAAGCTCTGCCTCTTCATACCAAACGCTGCCGTCGTGCAGCAAGCATATTCGTACACCCTGTGACACTCACAGATCACTGATGTTGTTGCCTATTTGACATTGGTATTATTTGCTTGTATGATACAATATGTGAGCGTTACATCAGTGCATTTTTTACACAATTTTAAAGTTACAAAAAGTATATAAAATAAAAAAAAACTTGGGAATAATATACAGTGATATAGTTACTGAAAAAAATTTCACCTGCTCTGTATCATGCACACTAACTAAATACCAATATCCTCATAAATCTGTAAGCCCACACTTCTTCTACCTCAGGGTGTAAAAATACCTGTGCTCCAAGATGGCGTCTCCTATGTAGAGGTGAGGCCTCAGTATCTAGAAACCTAGAGGGCCAGATTGCAAGTGGCGCACTAAATGTTTTTTTCGTTCGTATGCACACACCGCTTTCGTTCGTATGCAAACACCGCTTACATTAAACTTTTAACAGGTGCAGTGCTTGTATTACAAGTTGAAAGTAAATTGTTTGCACGTGAGTGAAACCTGCTGCACGCTAAATTCAGGATTTTGTATAACTTGGATAAAAAAAGGTAACGCATTATTCACGACCGAATCCAATACCGCGCAACATTGACAGCGCTAGACCAGAAGGTAGTTATGAATATTTTGCATTCCAATGTCTTTCACATAAAAGAAAATGATCTTTTTACTGTAAAATATATACTATGTCACGGAATGGCACATGGACACGCCGAGAGGTTTCTTTAACCGATATTGATTGTCTTGAAAAAGGATAACATTGTAGCCGAAACATCGACTGACACTTTATGATGAATTATATGCAATAAAGATATTTTCTATTTTCAAGTCCTGTGAGTGCCCTTTCATTTGGAGAACTTTATGCATGATTTTTAAGGAGACACCCAGGCACTGAATTAGCATAACAAATGTGTATATATATATATATATTGTGACAGGGTGAGAGAAGGAGTGTATGTTAGTAGGAGATTGGAAAGGTCACTTTTTCCCCTCTAACAAACTGTTAATTTGTTAGTAGCTCACCACAGCTGATTCTGGTTAAATCATTTGGATCCTTTATAAGCAGTTCTGTAGAGAGAATCAGTGTCTCATTGTGCAGGCTACTCCAGAGAGGGAGGATTTGAGACCTTGCTGCATGTCTGAATTTATAGCTGGTAGAAACAAGAGACTGGTGAGCAAACTTTGTTCTATTCTACTAATTTTGATTTGTTTTGTTAACTGGGATCAGCTTAGCTGCCCAGTACTGGCTAGTAAGGAAATATTGCATGTATAGTTAGTCTCCTAAAAAGGAGTAGTACACCCCATGTTTAAAACTGCTGATAAAAATAAAACAGCCTAAACCACTATATTTTGTGCTGAAGTGACTATTCCTGCAAGGGCCTTGTCACAGTGTTGTTAGAAGTGGGATTGTTAGTTCCTGCTTTACTATTCTGGAAGCCTTAAAGGTACAGAACCACATAAATATGGAGGATGTTTTACAGGCCCTGTTGCAAGCTGCGTCTATACAACGAGAGACTAATCGTCAGGCTGCAGCATCAGTTGCAGCTCAGCAAGAGTGTAACAGACTTTTAGCTTTGCAAATTGGGACCCTGGCTGAGGCCCAAAAACAGGATCATGCCATGCTTTATGATGTTGTGCAGCGTATTACTGCTCAGGGAGCACCTACGCAAGCAGAAGGTGTGAATAGGATACGGGCAAGCGGCTGCTTACAGAAAATGATGTCAGAGGATGATGTGGAGGCATATTTGGTGGCATTTGAATGCACAGCTATATGGGAAGCCTGGCCACAAGACCAATGGGCAGGAATCATTGCTCCTTTTCTCCTCAATGAAGCCCAAAAGGCTTATTATGACTTGGAAGAAGAAGCTGCTAGAGACTATACACGGTTAAAAGCTGGAATTCTTGCCAGAATGGGTGTAACATGTACAGTGAGAGCCCAGCGTTTCTATAACTGGCATTTCAACATGGGGAAAGCTCCCAGGTCTCAGATGTTTGACTTAATACATCTGGCACGAAAATGGCTTAGACCAGAGGCCCAAAGTCCTGCACAAATTGTTGAAATGCTAGTACTTGACAGATTCTTGCGAGAATTGCCCCGTGGCCTCCGTGAGTGGGTAGTACAAGGAAACCCCACTACATATGATTGTATGGTAGCTCAAGTGGAAAGATACCTTGCTGCCAGGGACCTTGAGAAAGCCTGTCCTATGCCATCTAAATTTGTTTCAGAATCTCTGAGACAACAAAAGACTTTTAGGACCCAGAGGCCAGGAAACAAAAAGGGTGAGACTGAAGCTGAACCAGCAGATCGCTATCAGATAAACCACACTTTGCCAAGAGTGGATCGCTTGGGGAGGAACCCTTTTTTTTTATATATTCTTTATTTATATGTCCAACAGCAAACACAAATGCATACATTTTCACCTTTGTACACCACGCAGGGTCAGGTGTAAAGAAAACAAGAAGAAGTAACATAAGATTTAAACAAAAGATCTCTTCTTATATACATCATTTTGTGGGACAAAAAAGAAATAACAAGATATTCTCATATAATTCATTTGTATATGTTGTTGGAAATTTTCGCACGTGATAAACAGTAAACCCATTCAAACTGCCATACAAACATAAGAGGAAAAAGGAGAAAAAAGAGAGAAAAAAAAATAAAAAAAAATTCTGGGGAGAGAACTCGCCTACGATATTCTCTCCATGTCTGATTCTTTCCTCCTTTCTTTTGGTCACTTTCCCTCTCTAATTTTGACTTTCTTCTCTGGATACTTTACTTTTCCTCGCGCCCTTTTTAACACTAATTTCCTTTATCTCTCCTTAAACTACTCTATGCCCAGTTATCCATGAATGTGGAAAGAGATCCAGGGCTACTAAATCCATGAAAGAGTTTGAGGAAAGAAATGGGGCCAGAATGGCTTTTTGTATAACTGCAGAATACAATTGGATAATTGGTAGCCAGCCAACTAAAAAGGATTTTATTCTTCTTTCAGAGGCGTTTTTTAAATGAAATGATTCGTAGATAATTTGATTTTGAATCTGTTGTAACATCTGGGTTAATCCCAGAGCTGCATTAGATTGCCAATGTTTAACAATCTGCTGTCTAACAGCTAGAATAATAGTATTTAAAACATTTGTTTGAAAGCCCTTATTACTAGGAACTTCTAACCATATTATCTCCTTGGGTGACAAAGTAACGGTTGTCTTATATAATACATTAAACCAGTATTCTAGCTTCCGCCATAATTGAATAATCTTTGGACAGTACCAGAACATATGTAAAGTATCCGCTTTAGGTTTCTTACAGCGGGTGCAGACCCCCTCGTTAGTCGGATATAATTTCACCATTCTCGAAGGGGATAAGTAATAATTATTGATAAGCTTTAAATGGGATTCTCTCCAACTCCGTGGAATTTCACATTTCTTTAAGTTAATCATACTTTGTTTAATTTTCCCAGTGTCTAATGCCGGGAAAAAGGGAGTCCAATTTGAGACCAACTTATCTAGAAGGATTAATGTTTGTTTGGAAAGCATAATATCATACATAAGAGATATAGAGGAATTGCCTATCGAAAATTTTTGAAGACATATATTGAGATCCGACCATGCACCAAATCCACTCCTATCCCATTTTCGGGTACTAATAAAGTGGCGCAGCTGAAGGTATGCAAAGAAATTAGATCTGGCTAGATGAAAATGTTGGGACAGCATTTCAAAAGAAATTATTTGCCCCTCTTGTGAGAGGATCTGACAAACATATTTAAGGTCTTTCTCAGCACATTGTCTAAATACTGATTGCTTAATATCCGGTATAAATTGTGGATTTCCAGTAATTGGCATAAATGCCGAGAATGTAAAATCCACTTCAAGTAATGTGCAACACTTTTGCCAGGCCGCCGCTACGTTACTAATAGATGTAAGCGCAGTTATATTATTTGGTAAAGATTGTAGAGGGCAATGCAAGATTGCTTTTAAAGAAAGAGGAGAGACCATATAATTCTCAATCTCTAAAGATGAAACCAGCTCCTTTTCTACAATCCAATCCACAGCTGTTTTACTTAGACAGACCCAATTATATAACTTAAGATTAGGAAGAGCAAGACCTCCTGCTTCAAATTTCTGTGTAAATTTCTCCAAGGATATACGCGGTCTCCTGCCGCTCCAGATAAATTTGGAGAAGGAGGAATATAATTTACGCAAATCCTTACTAAGAATAAACAGGGGGAGATTCTGAAGAGGATAAAGTAATCACGGGAAAATAATTGTCTTAATTAAATTAATACGGGCTGTAATAGAAAGTTGAAATACCTTCCATAGCTCCAGGTCAGCTTTAACCTTCTGAAACAATGGTAAAAAATTAAGTCGATACCAATTCCTCGGATTTTTATGTAATATTATGCCTAGATATGTAATTGCTTCGACCTCTTTAAAAGGATGTTCTTTCAGACTATTTCTTAATTTAATAATCCGCATGAGTTCACTTTTATTGAAATTAATTTTATATCCCGCAAAGGAGCTAAACTCATCTAGACATTGCAGTGCAGTTGGTATTGAGACAGATGTCTTCTTTAAAAATAATACTAGATCATCAGCGTATAAAAGTGTCCTAAGAGAATAGGAACCCATATTAATTCCTTCTAATATACTTCGTAAACGGATAGCTAAAGGTTCTAGGGCCAGGTTGAACAAGAGGGGCGATAACGGGCACCCCTGTCTTGTTCCCCTTCCCAAGATGACCTTTTGCGAGAGAACACCATTCACGACAAGGAATGAAATTGGATTTCTGTATATTTTTCGGATGAATTGTAGGAATTGATTCTTAAAACCAAATTCCTCTAGTACTTTGAATAGATGGTCCCAAGCAATAGCATCGAATGCCTTTTCGGCGTCCAACGATAGAATAGCAAAATCCTCAGAAGTTATTTTTTTTCCTTTCTTTTAGGTAGTAAAAATAGTCAAGACAAGTCACTATCCTGCGAATGTTTTTCATGGAAGTCCTAGATTTCATAAAGCCCACTTGATCTGTGTGGATAATATTACCCAAGAATGAAGAGAGTCTGTCTGCTAGGATCGCCATCAGTATTTTATAATCTGTGTTCAACACGGATATAGGCCTATAAGAGGCCGGGTCCTCCGGTTTTTTGCCTTTCTTGAGAATTAGCGTGATATTTGCGGCAGAGAAATAAGAAGAGATGGAATTATCCGAGCGCTAATAACTATTAAATAGCTTTTCCAAGGTGGGAATAATTTCCGGTGCAAGTAATCTATAAAATTCTGCCGGAAGACAATCTGGGCCCGGGAGCCTTGTTCAACCGCATCTTGTCTATCATATCCCCGATTTCCTCTACTCTAATTGGAGCATTAAGAAACGATAGATCATCTTCTTGAATTTGCGGGAGCTTTATTTTAGACCAAAATCTGTCTTGTATATGCGTATTGCTAACCTGCCTAGAGTATAACTTTTGATAGAATGAAAACAGCACTCTACTAATCTCCGTTGAGTCTGTGTATAAGATATCGTTTTCTTTAATAACCGGGATATAATTCTTCCTCTTTCTATTTTTAATTAATTTTGCCAAATGTTTCGTGGAGTCCCCGTAAAGACCCCTAAATTGAACATTAATTTTAATCTCTTCCTTTTGGGCTCTCTGTTCTAAGAAGACATCTCTTTCTCTTCTAGCCTCCTGGTACTTTTTCCAATTGATCGAGGAGCGATTCTCAGCAAATCTTACATAGGCATTTCTGACTCTATTGGATAATTGTATTTCTAGGGCCCGCAATTTCTTTTTACTACTTATTAAGTAACTCTTTATATCTCCTCTTAGGACAGCCTTGGCTGCTTCCCAGAAGGTCTCAATTCTGTTAAAGTAAGAAATATTATTTGTACAATAATCCCTCCATCTTTGCCTGAGCCAGTTAGCAAATCTAGGGTTATTCAACAAGTATCGCGGGAAAAAAAGTGATTGGCTTTTATCTATATGACTAATTGGGGGGGGGCAGGGTAAGATATATTAGTGCATGATCGGATATCAGTATGTCATCGATTCCAGTAACCACTTGTACAATTGACAAGGATTCAGATAGTAAGAATAGATCAATCCTGGAGAAGGTTCTGTGTGCTTTAGATTCGCACGTAAAAGTCCGAGAATCAGGATTTTTGATTCTCCAGACATCTACCAATTTGAGCTGAGAACAAAAAATTCTAAAGTATTTGGCGTTTTTTTATATATTCTTTTGCATTTGTATTATTAAATCTGTCTAGTTCTGAAGCTAGTGTCATATTAAAATCACCCGCTAAGATGAGATTCTCACCTATAAAGGGAAAAATCTTACCTTTAATACTTTCCCAGAAGTCTCTGCTATTTTTATTTGGACCATACACATTGCAAAGCACATAAGTAACCTGGTTAATCTGGATTTGGAGTATGATATATCTGGCCTGTGGATCTTTATCAATATACAAAATTTTATAATCTAACTCTTTATGGAATAGGATCGCCACTCCACATTTCTTATTTGTACTTGAGGAGGCTACCACTTCACCACCCATTTAATTTTAAGTTTAGCTACTTCTGAATCATTAAGATGGGTTTCTTGAATATATGCAATATCTGGCCTTTTTTTTTTTTTGCAAGAGTTTTAATTATGAGTTTTCTCTTCATAGGGGAGGTTATTCCTCCAACATTCCATGATAATATATTTACTCCGGACATTTAACGGAGAGACATGCCTTAAGATTAAAAATTTGCTTGGTTAAACCCCTCTCTCTTCCTTGTCCTCTATCCATCATATAGGAAAAAAAAAAAATTGTAATATTTAAGATAAAACCACACACATACCACATTCACCCACGTCTGTAATAGAGGCCTGATAGTCACTAGCATCATGATCATGAAAAAAAACTAATTTCTCAATCTTCAATTTACCATTTTTGATTTGATATATTCTTTAATATCTGGGATTTCCTGAAATTAGACATGTGCACCGCTAAAAAATTCGGTTCGTTTTCGGTTCGGATCGATTCGGACTTTTCGAATTTCGTTTCGGATCGAATCTGATTCGGCAAAATTTGAATAATAAATAAATTTGAATTTATTCGGATTCGGCTGAATTCGGTTCTATTCCGTTCCGAAATTCGGTATGTTTTTAGTACACTAACACCCATTTAGTACACTAAGTCACTAACACCCATAAACTACCTATGAACCACTAAACCGAGGCCCCCCCACATCGCAAACCCTATAATAACATTATTTAACCCCTAATCTGCCGATCGGATATCGCCGCCGCCTACATTATAGCTATTAACCCCTAATCTGCTGTCCCTAACACCGCCGACCCCTACATTATAGTTATTAACCCCTAATCTGCCTCCCCCAACATCGCCGCAATCTAACTACAAGTATTAACCCCTAATCTGCCGACCCGATATCGCCGCCGCCTACATTATAACTATTAACCCCTAATCTGCTGTCCCTAACACCGCCGACCCCTACATTATAGTTATTAACCCCTAATCTGCCCTCCCCCAACGTCGCCGCAATCTAACTACAAGTATTAACCCCTAATCTGCCGACCCGATATCGCCGCCGCCTACATTATAACTATTAACCCCTAATCTGCTGTCCCTAACACCGACGACCCCTACATTATAGTTATTAACCCCTAATCTGCCCCCCCCAACGTCGCCACAATCTAACTACAAGTATTAACCCCTAATCTGCCGACCCGATATCGCCGCCGCCTACATTATAACTATTAACCCCTAATCTGCTGTCCCTAACACCGCCGACCCCTACATTATAGTTATTAACCCCTAATCTGCCTCCCCCCAACGTCGCCACAATCTAACTACAAGTATTAACTCCTAATCTGCCGACCGCAAATCGCCGCCACTATAATAAATGTATTAACCCCTAAACCGCCGCACTCCCGCCTCGCAAACACTATAATACATTTTATTAACCCCTAATCTGCCCTCCCTAACATCGCCGCCACCTACCTACAATTATTAACCCCTAATCTCCCGCCCCCAACGTCGCCGCTACTATAATAAGGCTATTAACCCCTAAACCTAAGTCTAACCCTAACCCTAACACCCCCCTAACTTAAATATAATTTAAATAAAACGAAATAAGTTTACTATAGTTAAATAAATGAATCCTATTTAAAACTAAAGACTTACCTGTAAAATAAACCCTAATATAGCTGCAATATAACTAATAGTTACATTGTAGCTATTTTAGGATTTATATGTATTTTACAGGCAACTTTGTATTTATTTTAACTAGCTACAATAGTTATTAAATAGTTAATAACTATTTAATAACTACCTAGCTAAAATAAATACAAATTTACCTGTAAAATAAATCCTAACCTAAGTTACACTAACACCTAACACTACACTATCATTAAATTAACTAAATAAATGAATCATATTTAAAACAAAATACTTACCTGTAAAATAAACCCTAAGATAGCTGCAATATAACTAATAGTTACATTGTAGCTATTTTAGCATTTATATTTATTTTACAGGCAACTTTGTATTTATTTTAACTAGGTACAATAGCTATTAAATAGATATTGACTATTTAATAGCTACCTAGTTAAAATAATTACAAAATTACCTGTAAAATAAATCCTAACCTAAGTTACAATTAAACCTAACACTACACTGTCATTAAATAAATTAACTACAAGTACCTACAATTATCTACAATTAAATAAACTAAAGTACAAAACCCCCCCACTAAATTACAAAAAAAAACAAACACTAAATTACAAAAAATAAAAAAATATTACAAGAATTTTAAACTAATTACACCTAATCTAAGCCCCCTAATAAAATAACAAAGCCCCCCAAAATAAAAAAAATGCCCTACCCTATACTAAATTACAAAAGTTAACAGCTCTATTACCTTACCAGCCCTGAACAGGGCCCTTTGCGGGGCATGCCCCAAAGAAAACAGCTCTTTTGCCTGTAAAAAAAAAACACAATCCCCCCCCACATTACAACCCACCACACACATACCCCTACTCTAACCCAAACCCCCCTTAAATAAACCTAACACTACCCCCCTGAAGATCTCCCTACCTTGAGTCGTGTTCACCCAGCCGGGCCGAAGTCTTCATCCGATGGGGCAGAAGAGGACATCCAGACCGGCAGAAGTCTTCATCCAAGCGGGGCAAGAAGAGGTCTTCCATCCATCATACAAGTACCAAAATACAAACAAACACTAAATTACAAAAAATAATAAAATATTACAATAATTTTAAACTAATTACACCTAATCTAAGCCCCCTACTAGCTATTAATATAGCTTCAATATAACTAATAGTTACATTGTAGCTATTTTAGGATTTATATTTATTTTACAGGCAACTTTGTATTTATTTTAACTAGGTACAATAGCTATTAAATAGTTAATAACTATTTAATAACTACCTAGCTAAAATAAATACAAATTTACCTGTAAAATAAATCATAACCTAAGTTACAATTACACCTAACACTACACTATCATTAAATTTACTAAATAAATGAATCCTATATAAAACTAAAGACTTACCTGTAAAATAAACCCTAATATAGCTGCAATATAACTAATAGTTACATTGTAGCTATTTTAGCATATATATTTATTGTACAGGCAACTTTGTATTTATTTTAACTAGGTACAATAGCTATTAAATAGATATTTACTGTTTAATAGCTACCTAGTTAAAATAATTACAAAATTACCTGTAAAATAAATCCTAACCTAAGTTACAATTAAACCTAACACTACACTATCATTAAATAAATTAACTACAAGTACCTACAATTAAATACAATTAAAAAACTAAACTACCCCCACTAAATTACAAAAAATAAAAAAATATTACAAGAATTTTAAACTAATTACACCTAATCTAAGCCCCCTAATAAAATAGCAAAGCCCCCCAAAATAAAAAAAAATGCCCTACCCTATACTAAATTACAAAAGTTAACAGCTCTATTACCTTACCAGCCCTGAACAGGGCCTTTTGCGGGGCATGCCCCAAAGAAAACAGCTCTTTTGCCTGTAAAAAAAAACACAATACCCCCCCCCCCACATTACAACCCACCACCCACATACCCCTACTCTAACCCAAACCCCCCTTAAATAAACCTAACACTACCCCCCTGAAGATCTCCCTACCTTGAGTCGTGTTCACCCAGCCGGGCCGAAGTCTTCATCCGATGGGGCAGAAGAGGACATCCAGACCGGCAGAAGTCTTCATCCAAGCGGGGCAAGAAGAGGTCTTCCATCCATCAGAAAAGTACAAAAAAACAAACAAACACTAAATTAGCAAAAATAATAAAATATTACAATAATTTTAAACTAATTACACCTAATCTAAGCCCCCTACTAGCTATTAATATAGCTACAATATAACTAATAGTTACATTGTAGCTATTTTAGGATTTATATTTATTTTACAGGCAACTTTGTATTTATTTTAACTAGGTACAATAGCTATTAAATAGTTAATAACTACCTAGCTAAAATAAATACAAATTTACCTGTAAAATAAACCCTAACCTAAGTTACAATTACACCTAACACTACACTGTCATTAAATTAACTAAATAAATTAATCCTATATAAAACTAAATACTTACCTGTAAAATAAACCCTAATATAGCTACAATATAACTAATAGTTACATTGTAGCTATTTTAGCATTTATATTTATTTTACAGGCAACTTTGTATTTATTTTAACTAGGTACAATAGCTATTAAATAGATATTTACTGTTTAATAGCTACCTAGTTAAAATAATTACAAAATTACCTGTAAAATAAATCCTAACCTAAGTTACTATTAAACCTAACACTACACTATCATTAAATAAATTAACTACAAGTACCTACAATTAAATACAATGAAATAAACTAAACTAAAGTACAAAAAAAACAAACACTAAATTACAAAAAATAAAAAAAATTACAAGAATTTTAAACTAATTACACCTAATCTAAGCCCCCTAATAAAATAACAAAGCCCCCCAAAATAAAAAAATGCCCTACCCTATACTAAATTACAAAAGTAATCAGCTCTATTACCTTACCAGCCCTTAAAAGGGCCTTTTGCGGGGGCATGCCCCAAAGAAAACAGCTCTTTTGCCTGTAAAAAAAAACACAATACCCCCCCACATTACAACATACCCCACATACCCCTACTCTAACCCAAACCCCCCTTAAATAAACCTAACACTACCCCCCTGAAGATCTCTCTACCGTGTCTTCACCCAGCGGGCCGAAGTCTTCATCCGATCGGGCAGAAGAGGACATCCAGACCGGCAGAAGTCTTCATCCAAGCGGGGCAAGAAGAGGTCTTCCATCCATCAGAAGTCTTGATCCAGGCGGCATCTTCTCTGTTCATCCATCCGGAGCGGAGCGGCAGCATCCTGAAGACATCCCACGCAGAGCATCCTCTTCTTTCTTGATCCGACGACTAGGTGACTGTACCTTTAAGTGACGTCATCCAAGATGGCGTCCCTTGAATTCCGATTGGCTGATAGGATTCTATCAGCCAATCGGAATTAAGGTAGGAAAAATCTGATTGGCTGATTCAATCAGCCAATCAGATTCAAGTTCAATCCGATTGGCTGATCCAATCAGCCAATCAGATTGAGCTCGCATTCTATTGGCTGATCGGAACAGCCAATAGAATGCGAGGTCAATCTGATTGGCTGATTCCATCAGCCAATCGGATTGAACTTGAATCTGATTGGCTGATTGAATCAGCCAATCAGATTTTTCCTACCTTAATTCCGATTGGCTGATAGAATCCTATCAGCCAATCGGAATTCAAGGGACGCCATCTTGGATGACGTCACTTAAAGGTACAGTCACCTAGTCGTCGGATCAAGAAAGAAGAGGATGCTCTGCGTGGGATGTCTTCAGGATGCTGCCGCTCCGCTCCGGATGGATGAACAGAGAAGATGCCGCCTGGATCAAGACTTCTGATGGATGGAAGACCTCTTCTTGCCCCGCTTGGATGAAGACTTCTGCCGGTCTGGATGTCCTCTTCTGCCCCATCGGATGAAGACTTCGGCCCGGCTGGGTGAACACGACTCAAGGTAGGGAGATCTTCAGGGGGGTAGTGTTAGGTTTATTTAAGGGGGGTTTGGGTTAGAGTAGGGGTATGTGGGTGGTGGGTTGTAATGTGGGGGGGGGATTGTGTTTTTTTTTTACAGGCAAAAGAGTTGTTTTCTTTGGGGCATGCCCCGCAAAGGGCCCTGTTCAGGGCTGGTAAGGTAATAGAGCTGTTAACTTTTGTAATTTAGTATAGGTTAGGGCATTTTTTTTATTTTGGGGGGCTTTGTTATTTTATTAGGGGGCTTAGATTAGGTGTAATTAGTTTAAAATTCTTGTAATATTTTTTTTATTTTTTGTAATTTAGTGGGCGGGGGTTTGTACTTTAGTTTAGTTTTTTTAATTGTATTTAATTGTAGGTACTTGTAGTTAATTTATTTAATGATAGTGTAGTGTTAGGTTTAATTGTAACTTAGGTTAGGATTTATTTTACAGGTAATTTTGTAATTATTTTAACTAGGTAGCTATTAAATAGTCAGTATCTATTTAATAGCTATTGAACCTAGTTAAAATGAATACAAAGTTGCCTGTACAATAAATATAAATGCTAAAATAGCTACAATGTAACTATTAGTTATATTGCAGCTATATTAGGGTTTATTTTACAGGTAAGTCTTTAGTTTTATATAGGATTCATTTATTTAGTTAATTTAATGATAGTGTAGTGTTAGGTGTAATTGTAACTTAGGTTATGATTTATTTTACAGGTAAATTTGTATTTATTTTAGCTAGGTAGTTATTAAATAGTTATTAACTATTTAATAACTATTGTACCTAGTTAAAATAAATACAAAGTTGCCTGTAAAATACATATAAATCCTAAAATAGCTACAATGTAACTATTAGTTATATTGAAGCTATATTAATAGCTAGTAGAGGGCTTAGATTAGGTGTAATTAGTTTAAAATTATTGTAATATTTTATTATTTTTGGTAATTTAGTGTTTGTTTGTATTTTGGTACTTGTATGATGGATGGAAGACCTCTTCTTGCCCCGCTTGGATGAAGACTTCTGCCGGTCTGGATGTCCTCTTCTGCCCCATCGGATGAAGACTTCGTCCCGGCTGGGTGAACACGACTCAAGGTAGGGAGATCTTCAGGGGGGTAGTGTTAGGTTTATTTAAGGGGGGTTTGGGTTAGAGTAGGGGTATGTGGGTGGTGGGTTGTAATGTGGGGGGGGGGATTGTGTTTTTTTTTTACAGGCAAAAGAGCTGTTTTCTTTGGGGCATGCCCCGCAAAGGGCCCTGTTCAGGGCTGGTAAGGTAATAGAGCTGTTAACTTTTGTAATTTAGTATAGGGTAGGGCATTTTTTTTTATTTTGGGGGGCTTTGTTATTTTATTAGGGGGCTTAGATTAGGTGTAATTAGTTTAAAATTCTTGTAATATTTTTTTATTTTTTGTAATTTAGTGTTTGTTTTTTTTTGTAATTTAGTGGGGGGGTTTTGTACTTTAGTTTATTTAATTGTAGATAATTGTAGGTACTTGTAGTTAATTTATTTAATGACAGTGTAGTGTTAGGTTTAATTGTAACTTAGGTTAGGATTTATTTTACAGGTAATTTTGTAATTATTTTAACTAGGTAGCTATTAATTAGTCAATAACTATTTAATAGCTTTTGTACCTAGTTAAAATAAATACAAAGTTGCCTGTAAAATAAATATAAATGCTAAAATAGCTACAATGTAACTATTAGTTATATTGCAGCTATCTTAGGGTTTATTTTACAGGTAAGTATTTAGTTTTAAATAGGAATCATTTATTTAGTTAATTTAATGATAGTGTAGTGTTAGGTGTTAGTGTAACTTAGGTTAGGATTTATTTTACAGGTAAATTTGTATTTATTTTAGCTAGGTAGTTATTAAATAGTTATTAACTATTTAATAACTATTGTACCTAGTTAAAATGAATACAAAGTTGCCTGTAAAATAAAAATAAATCCTAAACTAGCTACAATGTAACTATTAGTTATATTGCAGCTATCTTAGGGTTTATTTTACAGGTAAGTCTTTAGTTTTAAATAGGATTCATTTATTTAACTATAGTAAACTTATTTCGTTTTATTTAAATTATATTTAAGTTAGGGGGTGTTAGTGTTAGGGTTAGATTTAGGTTTAGGGGTTAATAACCTTATTATAGTAGCGGCGACGATGGGGGCGGGAGATTAGGGGTTAATAATTGTAGGTAGGTGGCGGCGATGTTAGGGAGGGCAGATTAGGGGTTAATAAAATGTATTATAGTGTTTGTGAGGCGGGAGTGCGGCGGTTTAGGGGTTAATACATTTATTATAGTGGCGGCGATTTGCGGTCGGCAGATTAGGGGTTAATACTTGTAGTTAGATTGTGGCGACGTTGGGGGGAGGCAGATTAGGGGTTAATAACTATAATGTAGGGGTCGGCGGTGTTAGGGACAGCAGATTAGGGGTTAATAGTTATAATGTAGGCGGCGGCGATATCGGGTTGGCAGATTAGGGGTTAATACTTGTAGTTAGATTGCGGCGACGTTGGGGGGGGGGCAGATTAGGGGTTAATAACTATAATGTAGGGGTCGGCGGTGTTAGGGACAGCAGATTAGGGGTTAATAGTTATAATGTAGGCGGCGGCGATATCGGGTCGGCAGATTAGGGGTTAATACTTGTAGTTAGATTGCGGCGACGTTGGGGGGGGGGGCAGATTAGGGGTTAATAACTATAATGTAGGGGTCGGCGGTGTTAGGGACAGCAGATTAGGGGTTAATAGTTATAATGTAGGTGGCGGCGATGTCCGGTCGGCAGATTAGGGGTTAATACTTGTAGTTAGATTGCGGCGACGTTGGGGGGGGGCAGATTAGGGGTTAATAACTATAATGTAGGGGTCGGCGGTGTTAGGGACAGCAGATTAGGGGTTAATAGCTATAATGTAGGCGGCGGCGATATCGGGTCGGCAGATTAGGGGTTAATAGTTGTAGTTAGATTGCGGCGACGTTGGGGGGGGGCAGATTAGGGGTTAATAACTATAATGTAGGGGTCGGCGGTGTTAGGGACAGCAGATTAGGGGTTAATAGTTATAATGTAGGTGGCGGCGATATTCGGTCGGCAGATTAGGGGTTAATAAAATAATGCAGGTGTCAGCGATAGCGGAGGCAGCAGATTAGGGGTTAATAAGTGTTAGATTAGGGGTGTTTAGAGACTCGGGGTACATGTTAGGGTGTTAGGTGCAGACTTAGTGTTTCCCCATAGGAAACAATGGGGCTGCGGTGTTAGTTTTTTTTCAGCCGAAACTCCCATTGTTTCCTATGGGGAAATGCCGAATCTTAACGAGCTAATTCGGATTTATTCGGAGATACGGCAGCTAATTTCGGATTCATTCGGTAGATTCGGAAGTATTTTAATTCGGAAATCCGAATCGATCCGAATCTCCGAATTTACTGAATTTACCGAATTTCCGAATTAATCCGAAACGAACCGCACATGTCTACCTGAAATGTAAGTACTGAGCCGCTATCATCAACTATGACTTTAGCCGGATAGACCATACGGGCTTTAACTCCATTATTTATCAACTGTGAACAGTATGGGGCCATTAACTTCCTCTTCGTGGATGTCTCAGTAGAGAAATCCTGGAAGAGGAGGATTTTGTTATTACCTAACATTATAGGACCATTCTTCCTAAAAAGTTTCATTAATTCGATTTTGTCCTGGAATTTAAGTACCTTGAATATACACATTCTGCTCTTAGCTACCTTATCAACTAGAGATCTCTTCGGCCCTACTCTATGAGCTCTTTCTATTATCAGGGGCAAATATTCTGCTGCCATTCCTAACGCTTGGGGGAGCCCTAGGGAAGTAAATTTCATTAAGTCTTCATATTCTGCTGTCTCCGGGAGGCCCACAATACATATGTTATTACGCCTGGAGCGGTCTTCCATATCCTCCAGGCGCAACTGCATATTTTGAATTGTGGTGTCTTGTTTCCGGATGGTCACATCTTGTGCATTTACCCGGTCTTCCAAATCCGAAATTCTATCTTCTGCTTCACCGATTCGGGCAGAAAACTGCCTGAATTCGGCGGAGAGAGTAGATAGTTCAGAGGCCATACCAGAGATTTCTTTTTTAATCATTTCAAAATGAGGTGCGAATACGGCGGACAGTTGTACTGTCAAAGCCTGTATGTCAAGAGAAGGCAGAGGTAAATCACTTAATGTAGAATCAACGTCGGGAACCTGTGGATGACAGATAGAAGAGGCGCCTCATGGGACAAGTATTGTCTTGAGCAACAGAGGAGAACAAAAACAGTGGACCCCCCCACACAGAGTGTTACTCACAAGAGCGGCGGTACAAACGTGTACCCAGACAAACAGGACGGAACCAAAAGTCGCCCGTAAGACAAGAGTAAGCTCGATACGCTAGGCAGACGTCACTCAGCAGACAGCGTCAGAGTCGACCCAGCAGAGGAACCAGTGGAGTTGATGGAAACTCGGCACAGCAGACCTCCAAAGAAGAATCAGGAACAAAACCAAATTGCACCAGCGGCAACAGTAATAGAAATCAGGCAGGTGTGATATACTCAAGGATATATTTATTGAGTATAAACAGATAAAAACATGCGTCCAGCAACGCGTTTCTCAACATATAGTTGTTTCATCAGGCTGATGAAATCACTATATGTTGAGAAACGCGTTGCTGGACGTCTGCCTAGCGTATCGAGCTTACGCTTGTCTGACAGGCGACTTTTGGTTCCGTCCTGTTTGTCTGGGTACACGTTTGTACCGCCGCTCTTGTGAGTAACACTCTGTGTGGGGGTCCACTGTTTTTGTTCTCCTCTGTTGCTCAAGACGATACTTGTCCCATGAGGCGCCTCTTCTATCTGTTATCCACAGGTTCCCGACGTTCATCTACATTTTCTAAGAGAGCTGCCTGGAATGCCAGTTGCTTAATCCGCCATCTTCCATATGCTGTGATCATTTGCGCACTTCTATAGAGACTCTGTTTGCTCTCTTTACTTAATGTAGAATCAAGGCTAGTATCACTTGATTTAGATTTTTTATCCTTGAGTTTGGCAGGCATTGCGGGTGAATTTTTTTTCGCCTGCGTGATTAATTTTTCCATTAATTAAAAGTGCGAAAAAAAATGGTGACTAAGCGTGGGCAAAATTACTGGGGCCGCGTCAGAGCGGGGCCTGATTGGTGGAAAAAAAGAAAAAAAAAATTGTGTGAATAGATTTTTTTTTTTTTTTTGTGAAAGTGCTATATATCAATTATATTTGTGTGTGCATACGTGATAGTGTATATAATCACTAAACAAATAAAGTGGGCCCTTTGCCTAGGGCAAGAGCAAAAAGGTGAAATAGGCCTGTCAAATTAAGGAATTTATCTGAAAACCAAAAAAACAGATGGTTCCCTCTTTTAAATTTTTCTCTCTAGATATTTAACAGTAAATGGCAGAATATAATCAGAATATAATCCGACAACAAACAGCAAAAACAAAAATCTTTTCCCTGCAGATTTCAGTACACAACAAGATTTCTACAATAGAATAAATATTATCTGGTTTGCATATATACCACTATGACTTTTTAAAGGATAGTAACTGATAATACATAATTACAAATCGGCTACATTCTGCTCCTTAAATACAGGAGCATAAAGAGAGCATACTTCAGTTAGATAATTGTTTAGAATTCCGCTAGAGAGTAATTAGCAGATCCCTATTAGCCCAGAGAAGGCCGGAGTACTAAATATTATCAATAAGAGCAGCATATATAAACCCTTCTATAGTTTGGCTGTACAATCAGCCTAGATAAAATCGTGAGGATTTATAAAGGTAGCCACTAACAAGTGAATATTTCTGTCATAAACAAATTAATCAATGCAAAAAGAAATTTTTCAATGAACCCCTAAGATTAGCTTTCTTAAGGGGTTTAGAATTAGGATTAAATGCTTAATTAATAAACAGAAAAAAGGCACCTGGTATTAATATATATATATGCACTTTCATGCCTTAGGAAGAAAAGCCCCCAGAGTCCTTAGCTCTTTTTATATTATGAGCAGGTAAATTAGAAAAAATATCAGCGGCTCTCCTCTGTTTCTTCGTAACAGAAATGTCCTTCTGCTAAACACAATGCAAATGTCATAATCGAACAATCAAACAGGTAACTTGGGACAAAGTTTTGTCTCCAAACAAATTAATCAGATGTATAATGTTCAGAGGACCACACCCAGGTTCCCAGTTATTAGCAATAGGTATGGTGTAATATATTCCCTTTTGCAGGGATAAAACTTGCTGTGTCCCTTCTCAGCAATAGGCAAGTAAATCACACATTTTACCTTTAAGTTTATCTGACTCACTCCCCTTAAGTAACAGTAGGAAACACCAAGAGGCGAAAAAACAGCAACAATAGGGGAAATAGGTAAGAAAGCCTGTACTTGCGGCTGGAACCAGTCTCTTCTGACCCGGCAATGCGGAAATATGCGGGACCTTTACCGCCGAGAGAGCACTTCACCTTCACTAGCGGGCTGCAAGAGATTGGTCCTAAGCTTGAAGAGATGTACCGGGCTGTCCAGGGGCCCTCCACCCGGCGGCGTCTCCAACTCACCAGCGATAGCGTGACACCGGCTTCCTGTCACGTGTTCCCGGCCGCTACCCCTGGTGTACCTGGTCTCCTCCTCCGGGTAGGAAACCTTTTCTCATTTAGCGGTACCGGCAACACTGGCCCTTCACGGCCGCCCGGGAGGTAGGTGTTAGTATCCTCTGGAAACAATGCTTCAGGATCTCTAAAGCTATCATGTACTCCAAACAGACCTCCACTCCCATAAACAGATCGACTTCCAGCCGGCAGCCTGATGCTATGGCTCTGTGCACCACCACACACAACACCCGTTTGCGAACCCCGGGTTGGATGGTGAAAAGGCTTGGGTAGATTTTCCAGCGGTGCTCAGTCACCGCAAACAGGGAGCACGCTTGTTTAGGCTCCACCCCAAACGGAAGTCGGGGAGGAACCCTTTAACCTGCTTTGAGTGTGGTGCCAAAGGACATGTCAGGGCAGGATGCCCAAACCTACCAGAACCAATGCAATGTGCCCTAGGAGAAGAACCATCAGACTTTTGTGGACTTATTTGCCTAGCAGGCATGGGAGAAAACATATACACCTTCCGGGTGTCAGTATGCTTTAATAAAAGAGACACAGAGGCTTTGGTGGACTCTGGCAGTGCCTTAACTCTAGTGTCAGGAGATTTAGTGGAACAATCACAGTTGCAAAAAAAAAAGACAATAGGGGTACTGTGTATTCATGGGTGTACTGTTACTTATCCTACTGCTGTTATAAGTGTCTCTATACTTGGGAAATTAATACAAATAACTGCTGTAGTGGTACCTAGGCTGCCCTATCCCTTGGTTATAGGAAGAAACTTTCCAGAGTTTCACACCCTAATACAGTCTAAACTTACTGCTAAACAAGGAGAGTCAGAGGTTGAAGCAGGGGATAGGAGTCTACATGAAGTTTTCCCTTTTATTCACCCTGATTTGTATGCATCCAGTCCCAAAAGGGGTAAATCTAGAAAAGAGTGCAGGAAGAGTAAATACAGATTTAACAAAGCCCTTAATGAAGTTTTGTTAAATGAGCAGGGAAAACATAGTAATAAAGGCATGGCCACTCAGTGCATAGAATCTGAAGTAGATCAGAGAAGTGAAATTACTGAAAATGTTCCCTGTGAACTAGACATTATTAGCAGTAGCTTTGGGCGAGAACAAGCTAATGAACCCTTGCTACACCATGCAAGGAGCAGGGTAGTAGAGGTTAATGGAGCACCTGTAGAAGGTCAAACAAAAAGTGTATACCCATATTTTATGGTTAAAAATGACCTTCTGTACCGAGTGATATCAGAAGAAGGTCAAGAGATAGAAAAACTAGTTGTGCCTTCCTCTCATACTAGGAAGGTGTTAGATTTTGCACATTCACACCTTTTGGGTGGACATCTGGGGGTAGAGAAAACTCAGGAAAGGGTCCTGAGGAGGTTCTATTGGCCAGGGGCTTACGAAGAAATAAAGAGATATTGTGCTTCCTACCCAGAATGCCAACTGTCATCCTCAAAACCCAAGGTAAGGGTTCCACTTATACCCCTCCCAATTATTGATGTACCATTTGATAGGATTGGGATGGACTTGGTAGGCCCATTAGAGAAATCAGCTCATGGTCACCAATACGTTCTTGTTATTGTGGATTATGCAACCCTGAGGCCATTCCACTACATAAGGCTAATGCTAAAAATATAGCAAAATAATTGGTTCAAGTATTTTCACGGGTTGGGATCCCAAAGGAGATTTTAACTGTCCTTTTGTTTCCCGTCTCATGAAAGAGTTGTACCAGTTATTTAAAATACAGGCTTTGAGAACCTCAGTATATAACACACAGACAGATGGGCTAGTAGAGAGGTTTAACCGCACACTTAAGGGGATGTTAAGGAAAGTTGTTAGTAGAGATGGGAAGGATTGGGATCAACTGCTTCCTTACTTATTGTTTGCAGTCCGTGAAATTCCCCAGAGCTCAACCGGTTTTTCTCCTTTTGAACTTTTGTATGGTTGACATCCGAGAGGTATGTTGGACATACTAAAGGAAACTTGGGAGGAACAGGGAGTACCAGGTACTAATGTGGTGCAGCATATAGAGAAAATGCAGGAGCGAATGGCTCATGTTTTCCCCCTGGTTCGCCAATATATGGAAAAAGCTCAGGATACTCAAAGATTTTATTATAATAAGAGTGCTACTGTAAGGGAATTTAAACAGGGTGACAGGGTAATGGTTTTTGTTCCTACAGCTGAGAGTAAGCTTTTGGCTCATTGGCAGGGACCTTATGAAATTATAGAAAAGGTAAGCCCTGTGAATTATAAAGTTAGTCAGCCTGACTGACGTAGGAAAGAGCAAATATTCCACATAATTTTTCTTAAGCCATGGAGGGATAGAGAAACATTACTAGCTCAGTTAGATAGTACAGGGGCTGAGCCTCAAATCTCAGAACAAGTAGTGACTATTTCACCAGAGCTAACACCTGAACAAGTAAAGGAAATTAAGGAAATGGTGGAGAGGAATAAGGATGTTTTCTCGCTTATACCAGGCAGAACACAAGAAATTGCCCATGATATTGTTACTGAGCATGGAGTAACACTTAAATTAAAACCATACAGGATTCCTGAGGCAAAAAGGATGGCTCTATGAGCAGAGGTTAGGAAAATGCTTGAATTAAATGTGATAGAAGAATCACATAGTAATTGGTCTAGCCCAATTGTTTTGGTACCTAAACCGGATGGTTCTATCCGATTTTGTAATGATTTTAGGAAATTAAATGAAGTGTCAAAGTTTGATGCCTACCTAATGCCACGGGTTGATGAACTGATAGAGAGGCTAGCTAAGGCCAGATTTCTTTCTACATTGGATTTAACAAAAGGGTATTGGGGGTTACCCCTCACTAAGCATGCCCGAGAGAAAACTGCTTTTGTAACCCCAGATGGTTTATTTCAATATAAGGTGATGCCCTTTGGTCTCCATGGAGCTCCAGCCACTTTTCAGAGGCTCATGGATAAATTATTAAGACCCCATGCGCACTATGCCGCTGCGTACTTGGATGATGTCCTAATCCATAGCACAGACTGGGACTCTCATTTGCAGAAAGTAGAGGCAGTGGTAGACACCCTTAGGAAAGCTATATTAACTGCCAACCCCTCCAAATGTTTTCTTGGATTGGAAGAGGCTAAGTATTTAGGTTATGTAGTGGGAAGGGGGTTAGTGAAACCCCAATTGAACAAGATAGGAGCTATACAGAATTGGCCCAGGGCTCTTAGGAAGAAGCAGGTTAGAGCCTTCTTGGGAATTGTTGGATATGGCTACTACCGCAGGTTCATACCCCATTTTGCGACCAGAGCTGCTCCTCTCACAAACCTTATTAAAGCCAGAAGTCCAGACACAGTAAGGTGGGACAGAGAGGCAGAGGAGGCCTTTATGGACCTTCATTCAACATTGTGTGAGCAACCCATTCTCGTGGCACCTGACTTTGATAAAGAGTTTTTCTTACAGACAGATGCCTCTGAGGTCAGTTTGGGTGCTGTACTGTCACAGTACATAGGCGAGGAAGAACATCCAGTGCTATATCTAAGCAGGAAATTGTTGCCTCAAGAACAGCGCTATGCTGTTATAGAAAAAGAGTGCTTAGCTATTAAGTGGGCTATGGAGACTCTAAAATATTATTTACTGGGAAGGCGCTTCACCCTTGTCGCTGACCATGCTCCGTTAAAATGGATGCACACCAACAGAGATAGAAACTCCCGAGTCACTAGATGGTTTTTGTCCTTGCAACCATTTACTTTTGTAGTGAAGCACAGAGCTGTTTTGCTCCATGGTAATGTTGATGCACTGTCTCGTGTGCATGGGCTTCTTGCAGCAGTCGCTTCACACACTGCTGTTACGCTGGGGAGGGGGATGTGTGACAGGGTGAGAGAAGGAGTGTATGTTAGCAGGAGATTGGAAAGGTCACTTTTTCCCCTCTAACAAACTGTTAATTTGTTAGTAGCTCACCACAGCTGATTCTGGTTAAATCATTTGGATCCTTTATAAGCAGTTCTGTAGAGAGAATCAGTGTCTCATTGTGCAGGCTACTCCAGAGAGGGAGGATTTGAGACCTTGCTGCATGTCTGAATTTATAGCTGGTAGAAACAAGAGACTGGTGAGCAAACTTTGTTCTATTCCGCTTATTTTGATTTGTTTTGTTAAATGGGATCAGCTTAGCTGCCCAGTACTGGCTAGTAAGGAAATATTGCATGTATAGTTAGTCTCCTAAAAAGGAGTAGGCTTTTGTTTGTTTTATGTTTTGCATTAAAGGGGAAGTACACCCCATGTTTAAAACTGCTGATAAAAATAAAACAGCCTAAACCACTATATTTCGTGCTGAAGTGACTATTCCTGCAAGGGCTTTGTCACAATATATATATATATATATATATATATATATATATATATATATATATATATATATATATATATATATATTTATATATTTTTTACAATTATATATGCACTATTTTTGAGCTAATCCAATACTGCTCAAGATTGACAGCGCTAGACCCGAAGGTAGTTATGAATATTTTACATTCCGATGTCTTTGACATGGAAGACAATTATCTTTTTATTGTAATATACATATACTGTATATATATATATATAAGAAAAAAATAGAGAGCGCCACTGATACTATATACAATAATGTGTATAAATGTGTAAATTTGTGTATGAGCAGCTGTTATAAAGGATAAACAAAAAATAAATAACAAGTGGTAACAGCGCTGCAAATAACTGTGCAAAACAACCTTATAGTGTAGATACTAATGTTTATTTAAATATATAAAACACAGTATGCAAAATATGCAAACATAGTTGCAACCTCTATACAGAGTGAATGATCACAGTTTTAGTAGCAATTTAAACACTTGAGAATGTTTTACAAGTGAATTGCATCTAAATACATCAATGCCTGCTGGCAGTATAGTGATATCTACTATCAATACAATACAAAGGAACTGTTCATAATGTTATAATGTTGCACGATAATAAAAACAAGTACATACAAAATATAAATATCTCAATAAAAATGAGTAAAAGTTATCAGAAAGTCGCAACCTACTGGTCTGGCCAGACAACTCAAACAATATACTCACTACGTGTTTCATGGTCACGTCCCTTCATCAGGTGTAGAGTGAGTAGGGTGCAACTAGCTGTTAAATACTCAAAAGACAACCCATTTCCTGTTTGTTCAACCAATACATTGTCTCCGGATATTTAACTGACAAGTTACTCTAAAATCGCCATCTTGGAAAAGGGCATCAAAGAAATAATTCAGGCAATAATACTAAGATCTCTATATAGAAATTCTGTGAAAAAATGTATTTTTAATAGGACTAAACAAATATTCTATCTAGCGGTGTGTACAAAGATGAATCTGTCATTAAAACATTGTATAACTATAATGACAACAAAATATATAAAAAAAATATATAGAAAATCACTGCAAATGAATGATTCAGTGTACTTGCCGCTGTATATTAAATCTAAAAAGATAACATATATATATACAACAAGCGTGGTGCAATTACTAACAAATGATGACTGAAAGAAACAATTCATTACACACATCTATTGTTACATTCTGATCAAGTACATAGTATAATCCAAACCTAACTTTATAAACAATGAGTCAACGTTACAAATAATTCATAGTACTGCTACAGTGTCACAAGTACACTGCGGCATACACCCTAAACAGAAATTGTTGTATATATGTAGCTGTTAACCTGGACGAGGAAAAGAGGGGAATAGGGACGGCAATCTAATAGCTTGGCTGGCTTGGGCAACCAGATGGCCATCAGTAGGGGGAGAGGTGCAAGGAAAGTCCAGATTAACATCTACTGGAATATATATAAATATAGTCTATAAAAATAAAAATACTTTTATGTATATATGAAATGTAAATTTAATGGAAACCATTGCAGAAACTTAGAAAACCTAAGCAAATAATATTTTACAAAAAGATACAAGATCATAAATTTCATTTAAACCTATTGGTTGTAATGTATTTAATTTAAGTATCCAGTAAGTTTCCCATTGGTTCAGAATTATTTCACGGTCACCTCTACATCTATCGATAGGAATATGGTCAATTCCAAAAAATATGAGATCTTGCTTATTACTTAGATGTACCTGTTTGAAATGCCGAGAAACAAATGGCTAGATTTAGAGTTTTGTCGGTAACGACCCGTGTAGCTAACGCATGCTTTTCTTTCCCCGCACCTTTTAAATACCGCTGGTATTTAGAGTTCACAGAATGGCTGCGTTTTCAGTGCGTTAGGCTCCAAAAAGGGAGCTTAGAGCATAATTTACCGCCACTGCAACTCTAAATACCAGCGTTGCTTACGGACGCAGCCAGCTTCAAAAACATGCTCGTGAACAATTCCCCCATAGGAAACAATGGGGCAGTTTGAGCTGAAAAAAAACCTAACACCTGCAAAAAAGCAGCATTCAGCTCCTAACGCAGCCCCATTGTTTCCTATGGGGAAACACTTCCTAAGTCTGCACCTAACACTCTAACATGTACCCTGAGTCTAAACACCCCTAACCTTACACTTATTAACCCCTAATCTGCCGCCCCCGCTATCGCTGACCCCTGCATATTATTATTAACCCCTAATCTGCCTCTCTGTACACCGCCGCAACCTACGTTATCCCTATGTACCCCTAATCTGCTGCCCACAACATCGCCGACCCCTATATTATATTTATTAACCCCTAATCTGCCGCCCCCAACGTCGCCGCCACCTACCTACAATGATTAACCCCTAATCTGCCGATCGGACCTCGCCGCTACTCTAATAAATGTATTCACCCCTAAAGCTAAGTCTAACCATAACCCTAACACCCCCCTAAGTTAAATATAATTTTATTCTAACGAAATAAATTAACTCTTATTAAATAAATTATTCCTATTTAAAGCTAAATACTTACCTGTAAAATAAACCCTAATATACAATATAAATTATAATTATATTGTAGCTATTTTAGGATTAATATTTATTTTACAGGCAACTTTGTAATTATTTTAACCAGGTACAATAGCTATTAAATAGTTAATAACTATTTAATAGCTACCTAGTTAAAATAATTACAAAATTACCTGTAAAATAAATCCTACCTAAGTTACAATTAAACCTAACACTACACTAGCAATACATTAATTAAATAAAATACCTACAATTATCTACAATTAAACCTAACACTACACTATCAATAAATTAATTAAATAAAATACCTACAAATAAATACAATTAAATAAACAAACTAAAGTACAAAAAATAAAAAAGAACTAAGTTACAAAAAATAAAAAAATATTTACAAACATTTGAAAAATATTACAACAATTTTAAACTAATTACACCTACTCTAAGCCCCCTAATAAAATAGCAAAGACCCCCAAAATAAAAAAATGCCCTACCCTATTCTAAAATTAAAATAGAAAAGCTCTTTTACCTTACCTTAAAAGGGCCATTTGCAGGGCATGCCCCAAAGAATTCAGCTCTTTTGCCTGGAGAAAAAAAACATACAATACCCCCCCCAACATTACAACCCACCACCCACATACCCCTAATCTAACCCAAACCCCCCTTAAATAAACCTAACACTAAGCCCCTGAAGATCTTCCTACCTTATCTTCACCACACCGGGTATCACACCGATCCGTCCTGGCTCCGATGTCTTGATCCAAGCCCAAGCGGAGGGCTGAAGACATCCATCCTCCGGCTGAAGTCTTGATCCAAGCGGGCAGAAGAGGACATCCGGACCGGCAAAAATCTTCATCCAAGCCGCATCTTCTATGTTCTTCCATCCGATGACGACCGGCTCCATCTTGAAGACCTCCAGCTCGGATTCATCCTTTTCTTCCGACGACTAGACGACGAATGAAGGTTCCTTTAAGGGACGTCATCCAAGATGGCGTCCCTCGAATTCCGATTGGCTGATAGGATTGAGCTTGCATTCTATTGGCTGATCGGAACAGCCAATAGAATGGGAGCTAAATCTGATTGGCTGATCGGATCAGCCAATCGGATTGAACTTGAATCTGATTGGCTGATTCCATCAGCCAATCAGAATTTTCCTACCTTAATTCCGATTGGCTGATAGAATCCTATCAGCCAATCGGAATTCGAGGGACGCCATCTTGGATGATGTCCCTTAAAGGAACCTTCATTCGTCGTCTAGTCATCAGAAGAAAAGGATGGATCCGAGCTGGAGGTCTTCAAGATGGAGCCGGTCGTCATCGGATGGAAGAACATAGAAGATGCGGCTTGGATGAAGATGTTTGTCAGTCCGGATGTCCTCTTCTGCCCGCTTGGATCAAGACTTCAGCCGGAGGATGGATGTCTTCAGCCCCCCGCTTTGGCTTGGATCAAGACATCGGAGCCAGGACGGATCGGTGTGATACCCGGTGTGGTGAAGATAAGGTAGGAAGATCTTCAGGGGCTTAGTGTTAGGTTTATTTAAGGGGGGTTTGGGTTAGATTAGGGGTATGTGGGTGGTGGATTGTAATGTTGGGGGGGGTATTGTATGGTTTTTTTTTCCAGGCAAAAGAGCTGAATTCTTTGGGGCATGCCCTGCAAATGGCCCTTTTAAGGGCTGGTAAGGTAAAAGAGCTTTTCTATTTTAATTTTAGAATAGGGTAGGGCATTTTTTTATTTTGGGGGTCTTTGTTATTTTATTAAGGGGCTTAGAGTAGGTGTAATTAGTTTAAAATTGTTGTAATATTTTTCTAATGTTTGTAAATATTTTTTTATTTTTTGTAACTTCTTTTTTATTTTTTGTACTTTAGTTAGTTTATTTAACCCCTTAACGACCAACGACGTATGGGGTACGTCCTGCAAAAAAATGCAGTTAATGACCAAGGACGTACCCCGTACGTCGTTGGTCTTTGAAAGCAGTGGAAGCGATCCTGATCACTTCCAACTGCTTTCATGTTATAGCAGTGATGCCTCGATATTGAGGCATCCTGCTATAACATTTTTTAGCCGTCCGATGCAGAGAGATCCACCCTGTGGCCCTCTCTGCATCGGCCATCAATGGCCATGTTCGTTGGTGGGTGGGAGCTGATCTAGGGAGGCGGGTGGGCGGCCATTGGTGGGAAGGGGGGCGGGATTGAGTGCGCGCGCGTGCGCGGGTGCGCGCGCGTACACGGGAGCGGGTGCGTGCGCGTGCACGGGAGCGGGTGCGCGCGCGTGCACGGGAGCGGGTGCGCGCGCGCGGGGGGTGGGAAACCTACACTATGGAACAACAGGGGTACTTGGTGGGAGAGAGGGTGGCATCATAAAACATTTTAACGATCTGGGAGGGTGGGAGGTTGGGGGTTGAGGGGGGGCAGCTACATAATTGAGGGGGGGCAGCTAAATAATAAAATAAAAAAAATTGATAAAAAAACATTTGAGTTCAAACTGGGTACTGGCAGACAGCTGCCAGTACCCAATATGGCGCATAATAAGGCAGAGAGGGGGGTTAGAGAGCTGTTTGGGGGGGATCAGGGATGTTGGGGGCTAAGGGGGGATCCTACAGAGCAGAATTATTATTGTTTTTTTTTTTTTAAATCCCCAAAAAACTCTTATTTTAGTACTGGCAGACTTACTGCCAGTACTTAAGATGGCGGGGACAATTGTGGGGTGGGGGAGGGAAGAGAGCTGTTTGGGAGGGATCAGGGGGTGTGATGTGTCATGTGGGAGGTTGATACCTACACTAAAGCTAAAATTAACCCTACAAGCTCCCTACAAGCTCCCTAATTAACCCCTTCAATGCTGGGCATTATACACGTGTGGTGCGCAACGGCATTTAGCTGCCTTCTAATTACCAAAAAGCAAAGCCAAAGCCATATATGTCTGCTATTTCTGAACAAAGGGGATCCCAGAGAAGCTTTTACAACAATGTATGCCATAATTGCACAAGCTGTTTGTAAATAATTTCAGTGAGAAACCTAAAATTGTGAAAAATGTAACGCTTTTTTTTATTTGTTCGCATTTGGCGGTGAAATGGTGGCATGAAATATACCAAAATGGACCTAGATCAATACTTTGGGTTGTCTACTACATTATACTAAAGCTAAAATTAACCCTACAAGCTCCCTAATTAACCCCTTCAATGCTGGGCATAATACACGTGTGGTGCGCAGTGGCATTTAGCGGCCTTCTAAATACCAAAAAGCAATGCCAAAGCCATAAATGTCTGCTATTTCTGAACAAAGGGGATCCCAGAGAAGCATTTACAACCATTTATGCCATAATTGCACAAGTGGTTTGTAAATAATTTCAGTGAGAAACCTAAAGTTTGTGAAACAATTTGTGAAAAAGTGAACAATTTTTTTAATTTGATCGCATTTGGTAGTGAAATGGTTGCATGAAATATACTAAAATGGGCCTAGATCAATACTTTGGGATGTCTTCTAAAAAAAAATATATACATGTCAAGGGATATTCAGGTATTCCTGAAAGATATCAGTGTCCCAATGTAACTAGCGCTAATTTTGAAAAAAAGTGGTTTGGAAATAGCAAAGTGCTACTTGTATTTATTTCCCTATAACTTGCAAAAAAAAACAAAGGACATGTAAACATTGGGTATTTCTAAACTCAGGACAAAATTTAGAAACTATTTAGCATGGGTGTTTTTTGGTGGTTATAGATGTGTAACAGATTTTGGGGTTCAAAGTTAGAAAAAGTGTGTTTTTTTCCATTTTTTCCTCATATTTTATAATTTTTTTTATAGTAAATTATAAGATATGATGAAAATAATGGTATCTTTAGAAAGTCCATTTAATGGCGAGAAAAACGGTATATAATATGTGTGGGTACAGTAAATGAGTAAGCGGAAAATTACAGCTAAACACAAACACTGCAGAAATGTAAAAATAGCCTTGGTCCCAAATGGACAGAAAATGGAAAAGTGCTGTGGTCCTTAAGGGGTTAATTGTATTTATTTGTAGGTATTTTATTTAATTAATTTATTGATAGTGTAGTGTTAGGTTTAATTGTAGATAATTGTAGGTATTTTATTTAATTGATTTATTGCTAGTGTAGTGTTAGGTTTAATTGTAACTTAGGTTAGGATTTATTTTACAGGTAATTTTGTAATTATTTTAACTAGGTAGCTATTAAATAGTTAATAACTATTTAATAGCTATTGTACCTGGTTAAAATAAATACAAAGTTTCCTGTAAAATAAATATTAATCCTAAAATAGTTACAATATAATTATAATTTATATGGTAGATATATTAGGGTTTATTTTACAGGTAAGTATTTAGCTTTAAATAGGAATAATGTATTTAATAAGAGTTAATTTATTTAGTTAGATTTAAATTATATTTAATTTAGGGGGGTGTTAGTGTTAGGGTTAGACTTAGCTTTAGGGGTTAATACATTTATTAGAGTAGTGGTGTGGTCCGGTCAGCAGATTAGGGGTTAACAAGTGTAGGTAGGTGTCGGCAACGTTGAGGTGGGCAGATTAGGGGTTAATAAATATTATGCAGGTGTCGGCGGTGTTAGGGGCAGCAGATTAGGGGTACATAAGTATAACGTAGGTGGCGGCGGTGTGCGGTCGGCAGATTAGGGGTTAAAAAAATTATTATAGTGGCGGCGATGTGGGGGACCTCGGTTTAGGGGTACATAGGTAGTTTATGGGTGTTAGTTTACTTTAGAGCACAGTAGTTAAGGGCTTTATGAACCGGCATTAGCCCAAAAAGCTCTTAACTCCTGTTTTTTTTCTGCGGCTGGAGTTTTGTCGTTAGATTTCTAATGCTCACTTCAGCCACGACTCTAAATACTGGCGTTAGGAAGATCCCATTGAAAAGATAGGATACGCAAATTGCGTAAGGGGATCTGCGATATGGAAAAGTCGCGGCTGCAAAGTGAGCGTTAGACCCTTTAATGACTGACTCCAAATACCAGCGGGCGGTAAAAACCAGCGTTAGGAGCCTCTAACGCTGGTTTTGACGGCTACCGCCAAACTCTAAATCTAGGCTAAAATGTTTAAAAAAAGCAGTTTCAAGTTTATAAAGATGTTCATAAATTCTTTTACTAAGAGGTTGTGTTGTACGTCCTACGTAAAACAAATTACAGCTACATTTCAAAATATATATTACAAAAGTGGAGTCACAATTGATGAAATTTCTAACTTGCAATTGTATTTTCTCAAATTGGTATGTCAATATCTTCTTAGGGGAATATTTACAGTAATCACACCTACCACATCTATGCCAACCTTTTGGTGGAGCTTTTTCATTTTCATTGCATTTTCATTTATTCCAGTCTTAGTGTCAATATTTCGTTTCTGTTTTTGCCATCTAATAAATGTCTGGCTCATATCAGAGGGGGAAAGAATTGATTTTAAATTACGCCCTCTTTTACAGATCATACAGTTTCAGTCAGGCAAACGTGATCCTAAAAAAGGGTCTTTTTTAAGTAAATGCCAATGTTTATTTACTGTATATTCTATCTTTTTCTTATCTTGGCTATAAGTGTTAACATTCTATTACAAAAATTACTATCCCGATCACTATTCATGATGGTGTTGCCATCCATTGTCTTTATATAGTATTTTTTCTTTCTACTTACCTCTGATTTACCTTCTAGCAACTTATCCCGATCCAGTTTGGATATTTCATCTATATTATTTTCCAGTAATCTTGTTGTATGTATATATATGTATATGTATATATATATATATATATATATATATATATATATATATATATATATATATATATATATATATATATATCTTTTTATATCTTTTTAGATTTAATATACAGCGGCAAGTATACTGAATCATTCATTTGCAGTGATTTTCTATATATTTTTTATATATTTTGTTGTCATTATAGTTATACAATGTTTTAAGGACAGATTCATCTTTGTACACGCCGCTAGATAGAATATTTGTTTAGTCCTATTAAAAATACATTTTTTCACGGAATTTCTATATAGAGATCTTAGTATTATTGACTGAGTTATTTCTTTGATGCCCCTTTCCATGATGGCGATTTTAGAGTAACTTGTCAGTTAAATATCCGAAGACAATCTATTGGTTGAACAAACAGGAAATGGGTTGTCTTTTGAGTACTTAACAGCTAGTTGCACACTACATCTGATGAAGGGGTGTGACCCAGAAATGCGTAGTGAGTACATTGTTTGAGTTGTCTGGCTAGAACAGTAGGTTGCGACTTGCTGTTAACTTTTACTCATTTTTATTGAGATATTTATATTTTGTATGTAATTGTTTTTATTATTGTGTAACATTATACCATTATGAACAGTTCCTTTGTACTGTATTGATAGTAGATATCACTATACTGCCAGCAGGCATTGATGTATTAAGATGCAATTCACTTGTAAAACATTCTCAAGTGTTTAAATTGCTACTAAAACTGTGATCATTCACTCTGTATAGAGGTTGCAACTATGTTTGCATATTTTGCATACTGTGTTTTATATATTTAAATAAACATTAGTATCTACACTATAAGGTTGTTTTGCACAGTTATTTGCAGCTCTGTTACCATTTGTTGTATATATATATATATATATATAAAACACATTGGGGGGTAGTTATCAAGCCGTCAACCTCAAATACGCTGGAATTCCGCAGCGTATTTGTGGCGAGGCTGATTCGCCTTAGTTATCAAAGGCTCGAGACCGGCAAAAGTAGAATTTAGTGACGTAAGCTTCGATCCGCCGGACTCAGTCCGACACAGATCGATTCTTACGTCACTCCAGGTGTTCCGCACACAAGTGCGGCACAATCTCACTACTTTTGCTAGTTATCAAATGACTAGCAGGTACGCTCGGCACTTTTACGGCCCAGCATACCTGGTTTTCAAACCGCCACCCCTGGAGGCGGCGGATCCCATAGGAATCAATGGGAGTCTGACCATAGCGAAAGTACAAGTTCGCTGCTGACAGACATCCCATTGATTTCTATGGGAGCTGTCTGCGCCTAACACCCTAACATGTACCCCAAGTCTAAACACCACTAATCTGCCCCCCCTACACCGCCGCAACTAAATAAAGTTATTACCCCCTAAACCGCCGCTCCCGGAGCCCACCGCAAGCTACTCTATACATATTAACCCCTAAACCGCCGCTCCCTGACCCCGCCGCAACTATAATAAATGTATTAACCCCTAAACCGCCGCTTCCGGAGCCCACCGCAACTATAATAAATGTATTAACCCCTAAACCGCCACTCCCTGAACCCGCCGCAACCTATATTAAATGTATTAACCCCTATCCTGCCCCCCTACACCGTCGCCACCTATAATAAATTTATTAACCCCTAATCTGCCCCCCCTACACCGTCGCCATCTATAATAAATTTATTAACCCCTAATCTGCCCCCCCCTACACTGTCGCCACCTATAATAAATTTATTAACCCCTAATCTGCCCCCCTACACCGTCGCCACCTATAATAAATTTATTAACCCCTATCCTGCCCCCCCTACACCGTCGCCACCTATAATAAATTTATTAACCCCTAATCTGCCCCCCCTACACCGTCGCCACCTATAATAAATTTATTAACCCCTAATCTGCCCCCCTACACTGTCGCCACCTATAATAAATGTATTAACCCCTAATCTGCCCCCCCTACACCGTCGCCATCTATAATAAATTTATTAACCCCTATCCTGCCCCCCACTACGCCGCCGCCACTGTAATAAAATTATTAGCCCCTAAACCTAAGTCTAACACTAACCCTAACGCCCCCCTAACTTAAATATTAATTAAATAAATCTAAATAATATTTTTATTATTAACTAAATTAATCCTATTTAAAACTAAATACTTACCTTTAAAATAAACCCTAATATAGCTACAATATAAATAATAATTATATTGTAGCTATCTTAGGATTTATTTTTATTTTACAGGCAACTTTCAATTTATTTTAACTAGGTACAATAGCTATTAAATAGTTATTAACTATTTAATAGTTACCTAGCTAAAATAAACTGAAATTTACCTGTAAAATAAATCCTAACCTAAGTTATAATTACACCTAACACTACACTATACTTTAATAAATTATTCCTATTTAAAACTAAATACTTACCTGTAAAATAAACCCTAATATAGCTACAATATAAATAAGAATTATATTCTAGCTATCTTAGGATTTATATTTATTTTACAGGTAACTTTGTATTTATTTTAGCTAGTTAGAATAGTTATTAAATAGTTATTAACTATTTAATAACTACCTAGCTAAAAGAAATACAAAATTACCTGTAAAATAAATCCTAACCTAAGTTACAATTAAACCTAATACTACACTATCATTAAATTAATTAAATAAACTACCTACAAATAACTACAATTAAATACAATTACATAAACTAACTAAAGTACAAAAATAAAAAAAGCTAAGTTACAAAAAATAAAAAAATAAGTTACAAACATTTTAAAAATATTACAACAATTTTAAGCTACTTACACCTAATCTAAGCCCCTTAATAAAATAACAAACCCCCCCAAAATAAAAAAATGCCCTACCCTATTCTAAATTAAATAAAGTTCAAAGCTCTTTTACCTTACCAGCCCTTAAAAGGGCCATTTGTGGGAGCATGCCCCAAAAAGTTCAGCTCATTTGCCTGTAAAAGAAAAATACAACCCCCCCAACATTAAAACCCACCACACACATACCCCTAATCTAACCCAAACCCCCCTTACAAAAACCTAACACTAATCCCTTGAAGATCATCCTACCTTGAGTCGTCTTCACTCAGCCGAGCAGCGATGGAACCGAAGTGGACATCCGGAGCGGAAGAAGTTAATGCTCCAAGCGGCACTGAAGAAATCTTCCATCCGATGAAGTCATCATCCAGGCGGCGCTGAAGAAGTCTTCGATCCGGGCGATGTCATCTTTCAAGAGGCGCTGAAGAGGTCTTCTATCCGGGCGATGTCATCTTCCAAGCCGGGTCTTGAATCTTCCTCCCGCCGAAGCGGAACCTCCTTCTTCACCGACGGACTACGACGAATGAAGGCTCCTTTAAGGGGCGTCATCCAAGATGGCGTCCCCTCAATCCGATTGGCTGATAGGATTCTATCAGCCAATCGGAATTAAGGTAGGAAAAATCTGATTGGCTGATGCAATAAGCCAATCAGATTGAGCTCGCATTCTATTGGCTGATCGGAACAGCCAATAGAATGCAAGCTCAATCTGATTGGCTAATCCCATCAGCCAATCAGATTTTTCCTATCTTAATTCCGATTGGCTGATAGAATCCTATCAGCCAATCTGAATTGAGGGGACGCCATCTTGGATGACGCCCCTTAAAGGAGCCTTCATTCGTTGTAGTCCGTCGGTGAAGAAGGAGGTTCCGCGTCGGCGGGAGGAAGATTCAAGACCCGGCTTGGAAGATGACATCGCCCGGATAGAAGACCTCTTCAGCGCCTCTTGGAAGATGACATCGCCCGGATCGAAGACTTCTTCAGCGCCGCCTGGATGATGACTTCATCGGATGGAAGATTTCTTCAGCGCCGCTTGGAGGATTAACTTCTTCCGCTCCGGATGTCCACTTCGGTTCCATCGCTGCTCGGCTGAGTGAAGACGACTCAAGGTAAGATGATCTTCAGGGGATTAGTGTTAGGTTTTTGTAAGGGGGGTTTGGGTTAGATTAGGGGTATGTGAGTGGTGGGTTTTAATGTTGGGGGGGTTGTATTTTTCTTTTACAGGCAAAAGAGCTGAACTTTTTGGGGCATTCCCTCACAAATGGCCCTTTTAAGGGCTGGTAAGGTAAAAGAGCTTTGAACTTTATTTAATTTAGAATAGGGTAGGGCATTTTTTTATTTTGGGGGGTTTGTTATTTTATTAGGGGGCTTAGATTAGGTGTAAGTATATAATATTTTTAAAATGTTTGTAACTTATTTTTTTATTTTTTTGTAACTTAGCTTTTTTTATTTTTTGTACTTTAGTTAGTTTATGTAATTGTATTTAATTGTAGTTATTTGTAGGTACTTTATTTAATTAATTTAATGATAGTGTAGTATTAGGTTTAATTGTAACTTAGGTTAGGATTTATTTTACAGGTAATTTTGTATTTCTTTTAGCTAGGTAGTTATTAAATAGTTAATAACTATTTAATAACTATTCTAACTAGCTAAAATAAATACAAAGTTACCTGTAAAATAAATATAAATCCTAAGATAGCTAGAATATAATTATTATTTATATTCTATATTAGGGTTTATTTTACAGGTAAGTATTTAGTTTTAAATAGGAATAATTTATTAAAGTATAGTGTAGTGTTAGGTGTAATTATAACTTAGGTTAGGATTTATTTTACAGGTAAATTTCAGTTTATTTTAGCTAGGTAAGCTATTAAATAGTTAATAACTATTTAATAGCTATTGTACCTAGTTAAAATAAATTGAAAGGTGCCTGTAAAATAAAAATAAATCCTAAGATAGCTAGAATATAATTATTATTTATATTGTAGCTATATTAGGGTTTATTTTAAAGGTAAGTATTTAGTTTTAAATAGGATTAATTTAGTTCATAATAGAAATATTATTTAGATTTATTTAATTAATATTTAAGTTAGGGGGGCGTTAGGGTTAGTGTTAGACTTAGGTTTAGGGGTTAATAATTTTATTACAGTGGCGGCGGCGTAGTGGGGGGCAGGATAGGGCTTAATAAATTTATTATAGGTGGCGACGGTGTAGGGGGGGCAGATTAGGGGTTAATAAATTTATTATAGGTGACGATGGTGTAGGGGGGGCAGGATAGGGGTTAATAAATTTATTATAGGTGGCGACAGTGTAGGGGGGGCAAATTAGGGGTTAATAAATTTATTATAGGTGATGACGGTGTAGGGGGGGCAGGATAGGGGTTAATAGGTTTAATATAGGTTGCGGCGGGTTCAGGGAGCGGCTGTTTAGGGGTTAAACTATTTATTTAGTTGCGGCGAGGTGCGGGATCTGCAGGATAGGGGTTAATAACTTTATTATAGAGGGCGAAGGTGTAGGGGGGGGCAGGATAGGGGTTACTAGGTATAATGTAGGTGGCAGCGGTGTCCGGGAGCGGCGGTTTAGGGGTTAATACATTTATCAGAGTTGCGGCAGGGTCTAGGAGCGGCGGTTTAGGGGTTAATACATTTATCAGAGTTGCGGCAGGGTCTAGGAGCGGCGGTTTAGGGGTTAGTAACTTTATTGAGTTGCGGGAGGCTCCGGGGGCGCTGGTATAGGGATAGAACAGTGTAGTTTAGTGTGGGTGCTTAGTGACAGGCTAGCAATAAAGCTGGGAAAAAGCCGAAGAGCAGCGAGATCGGATGAGTGATAACTCTCACAGTCCGCTGCTCATTGCCCCGCGGCTTTTTGACAGCTTTATTTGATAACTTAGGCAAACGTATTCAAGGTCCGCGGCGGCGAAGGTAGGCGAGCTTAGGCGGGCATATTCGGCCGGCGAAGGCAGAAAAGTAGACGGCTTGATAACTACCCCCCTAAATTTTAATTACTTATGTTGCATTTGGTGCACTTTCTTTTTTACCCATTGCACTTTAGGCCTGAAGCGGAAGTTAAGAACCAGCGGTCGTAAGACTACTGCTTCTTAACTCACCCGCCACCCCTGAGGTTGCGGACAGCAATCAGCCCGATTGGATACGATCGGGTTGATTGACACCCCTGCTTGCAGCCGATTGGCCACGAATGTGCAGGGGGCGGCATTGCACAAGCATTTCACTAGAAATGTTTGTGCAATGATAAATGCCGACAGCGTATCATGTCCGCTCGCACTATAATAAATCGGCCGCTAAGGCTTTAGTCACGCTAACCAAATGAACACAAAATATGTTTGCACTAAAGTGCACCCATTTACGTTCAACTTGCAATATGCGGGAAATTTAGCACGGTCACAATATTGCTTGTAATCTAGACCATAATGCATTTAAAGGAGAACAGCTTTGAAGACAGCTGCAGGGGCACATGTAGGAAAAATAGCATAGCAAGTAGGAAACATTGTAATTGTAGCAGTTTTATGTCCATTTAAACACAACATTCATACAGATTGATAAATATTTGAATGTGCTCTAAAATAACTAAAATAATAAGTAGAAACTTATAATAATAGTAGATCTTATACATGTACACCCTCACTGGAATAGAGAAAAAAATCCCATTGTGTGATACTGTCTAGTATGTGTCAATATGGCTGTATAGCAGCAGTACTCACACAGTAAAGAGCTTCACTAACTCTCAAGGATAAATATGCCCAGTAATCAGAAGAAGCCCAGGTACAGGGGGTTTATTCAAAAAACTTCACGTATGTCTCAACACAAATACTGTATGCTTATGACTGAATTAACATTGGCTGAATTAACATTTGAATAGCCAATAGAATTTCAGTAGCTCTCATCAAATTGGCTGATTTGAACAGCCAATAGGATTTCAGTAGCTCCCTTGCATTGAAGATTCAGTATACAGAGGCAACCGTATGTCTTGAAGGATGATGCCGGAAGATGCCGCCTGGATGAAGATAGAAGACGCCGCCTGGATGGTTGAAGACCTTGCCACCTGGATGAAGACTTCGCCGTCTGGATGTCCGGACTGTAAAAAAACTGTAAGTGGATCGTCGGGGTTAGTGTTAGGTTTTTTTAAACTTTTTTGGGTGTTTTTTTTTTTAGATTAGGGTTTGGGCATTCTTAAAAGAGCTAAATGCCCTTTTCAGGGCAATGTAAAAGAGCTGAATGCCCTTTTAAGAGCAATGCCCATACAAATGCCCTTTTCAGGGCAATGGGTAGCTTAGGTTTTTGTTAGAGTGGGTTTTGGTGGGTTGGTTGGGTGGTGGGTATTACTGTTGGGGGGGTCTTTGTATTTTATTTTCAGGGAAAAGAGCTGATTTCTTTAGGGCAATGCCTTTTTAAGGGCTAGATGTAGTTTATTGTAGGTTAAGGTTTTTTTATTTTGGGGGGCTTTGTTATTTTTATAGGGCTATTAGATTAGGTGTAATTGTTTTTATTTTGGATAATTTTGTTTGTTATTTTTCGCAATTTAGTGTTTGTTATTTTTTGTAATGTAGTGTTGGTTATTTTTTGTAATTTAGTATTTTTGTAGATTAAATTTTTTTAAGTAGTGTTAGGTTTTTTAAATGTGTAATTTAGTTTATTTAATTTGTAGTTATTTTAATTTTAGTATAATAGCAATGTTAGTTTAATATATAGTTTAAACTTAGTTTTTTTTTAATTTCACAGGTAAGTTTTTATTGATTTTAAGATAGGGATATTGTAATTTTAATATAAAGTTAGGGGGTTGTTAGGTTTAGGGGTTAATAGTTTATTTTTTGTGATGTGGGGGGCTGGCAGTTTAGGGGTTAATATGTTTATTTAATTGCGGTGATGTGGGAGGCCAGAGGTTTAGGGGTTAATAACTTTATTTAGCGGCGGCAATGTCGGGGACCGGCGGAATAGGGGTTAATAACTTTATTATAGTGGTGGCGATGTCGGGGAGAAGCGGAATAGGGATTAATAACTTTATTTAGGTGGCGGCGATGTCAGGAGCGGCAGATTAGGAGTTAATAACATTATTTAGGTGGCGGCGATGTCGGGGGTTGCAGATTAGGAGTGTTTAGACTTGGGGTTTATGTTAGGGTGTTAGGTTTAAACATAACTTTTTTTCCCCTAGACATCAATGGGGTTGCGTTACGGCGATCGCCATTCCGCACTTCAGGTGTTTTTTTTCTAACACGCTCTCCCCATTGATGTCTATGGGGAAAGCATGTACGAGCATGTCAAAGCAGCGCTTGGATTTTGTGCGGTATGGAGCTCATCGCCACCATATCGCATGCACAAGGTGGCTTTTCAAAAACTTGTAATGGCAGCGCTATGAATAACACAACTTGTGTTGCGTTCGTTTCGCACCCTCTATAGTGCAAAACTTGTAATCTAGGTGTTAGTTTATTTTTAAAGTAGGTTTTTTTATTTTAATTGTATTTTTTAATTTAGGTAATTGGGGTTAATGTTGGGTGTTAGGTTAGGGGGTTTAGTAATTTAAATAGGTTAATTGCGTTGTGGGGGTTTGGCGGTTTAGGGGTTAATAGATTTATTAGGTTAATTGCGATGTGGGTTAATGGAGGAATAGGGGTTAATAGTTTAATAAGGTTAATTGCGATGTGGGTTAATGGTGGTTTAGAGGTTAATACATTTATTAGGGAGATCGCGATGTGGGTGAATATCGGATTATGGGTTAAAAATTTAATTAGGCATATTGCGTTGTGGGGGTTGTCGGATTAGGGGTTAATACTTTTATTATTAGTTACGATGTGGAGGGATTGCAAAATAGGTGTTTATACATGTCAGGTTTATTTTTTGGAGGTGGTTTAGACTTTTACCGGAGATTTAAAAAAAAATTATTTTCTTAGACGCCCGCAGTTTCTAACGTGCCGTGATTTACTGGCGACTCCAGAAATTTGTATTTACGCACATTTCTGGAAATCACTAGTTAACCGACTTATGGCACTTTATGAACTGCTGGCGGGGTTTATGTGATTCTCCGATGTACGAGGTGAAATTACGGACGGCGCGGGTTTCAGCAGTTATGCTGAAGCCTGCGCCGCATATGTAATCTCACCCCTGGTGTCACAAACTATAATAAAACTTTTATTCCCTTTAATAATTGGAAAAGTGTAAAGTTTATTCTTTGTCATTGCAGTTATAAGCACAAATCTGCATTGTTTTACGTTCAAACTTTAGCCCATTGCCAGGTTTTGCAGAGTACAGCAGTTTGTATAGTGTAGATATTACACAGAAGACATACAGCTTGCACTAATTAGAATACTTTTGGAAAGATCACAGTTTGACTACTGTGAGTTTATAATTTCTGTATTTAAATTTATGGTCACAACATGATGCTGGGTTACCTTTAGAAAAAAATAAATAAATAAAATCAGCAAATATGCAATAAAACCTGAGCAGAGCAAACAATGACATTTGGATTATTACCACATTAGTGTTCATAGCAAAACAAAACAACATAAAAGGTTTTTTACAGCATTTCCCACCTGCCTAAAATTTATGTCCAGGGGATTTTTTGTTAATTGCATAACTCTGATCGAATTATAGAGATGTGCTTACTGTTAAAGAAATCTTGTGTGTGTGATATTGTGTGTTGCTCCTGACTCTACACAACAGATTTATAATATAACGTTAACTGGTATGTTCAGTACAGCTGGCTTTATATACATTGTATTCATTACGCTGCTGATTGGATCTTTTATGACATGTGCGCTTTGTTGTTAATCTATTGGTAAGCTTAGATTTCTGTTTGCTGCAGACAAAATACTTGTTCCGTTATATTTATTGGCCAATGCTTTATTACACAGTAATATAGGGACATATTACTATTGACTTCTACAGTTTGAAAAGACATTTTAACCCCTTAATGACCACAACGTACCATGTACGTTGCCGGTCGTTAAGGGATATCTTGTTCATAATATCAACTGTCGGGAACGCAATACTATATACTCCCTTCTGGTCACCATAAATAGTGCGGTCTTGCCACTAGCGGCCAGACCATGCTATTATTAACGCAATCCCCATGCAGTCTATGGAGATTTTGTAGATAAATCATTTTAATTTCTAAAGGATTGTGATTGACCCATATGTGCTTAACCACACAAAGAGGTTAAACAGATAGTTAAAGTGATGGTAAAGTTTATAATATGTGAAAGTAAATCCTGAATGGGCTATAAAAAGGCCCCGATGATCGAAAGTGCCATGAGACTGCGATATATTGAAACTTGATCAATCGCCATGTCAAGAAAGCTGGCGCAATATTCCAAGCAGCTGACATCAGTGTTTAAAGGCAGCATTGCTTAAAGGCATTTACTATACATCGCAATGGGTGGTGATGCTGGCTAAATATTCCAGAAGAATCACCACCTACATTGGCAATGTAAAGTAAAGGATCTCTTTTGCATATATCGCACAACAACAACAAAAACGTACAGCACCCTACACTGTTAACCCTCAAACTAATATAACCCTCTACCACCACAACCCCTACACTAGTTAACACCTATAATTCCATTATCCCCATCACATTAAACCCCCTAACCTATTAACCCCTATACCACCCCTACCCCACCACAATTAACCCCCTACACCATAAACCTCTAACGACCACAACCCCACTACAATAACCCCTAACCAATAGACCCCAAAACTGCCACAACCCTCATCGCAATAATCCCTAAACTATTAACCCCCAAACTACCACAACCCCTATTGCAATAACCCCTAACCTATTAAAAACCCATAATAGCTAACCCCCCAAGACTCCTATACTAATACCCCCTTAATTACACAAAATAAAAAAACTAGAATTACAAAAAAAAAAATGAACAAAAATGAAAAAAATGCATTACCAAAAATAAAAAAAAACAAGCAGTAAAACCTATACTAAAACTAAAGTTCCCACCCCTAAAAAAACCCTAAACTAACACTAAAACCTACTCTAAAAAGGGCATTTGTCAGGCAGTGTCCTAGTTCAAGTGATTAACTCTTTTGCATAATAAAAAACCCTAAAATACAAAATCATCTAACATAATACATAGAGGGAAACAAGAGAGAAAAAAAGGGTGATACTCTTTATTGGATATAAGACAGTCAAAAGACTGAAAAAGTAAAAAAAAAAAATAAATGTTATACAGGGAGTGCAGAATTATTAGGCAAGTTGTATTTTTGAGGATTAATTTTATTATTGAACAACAACCATGTTCTCAATGAACCCAAAAAACTCATTAATATCAAAGCTGAATAGTTTTGGAAGTAGTTTTTAGTTTGTTTTTAGTTATAGCTATTTTAGGGGGATATCTGTGTGTGCAGGTGACTATTACTGTGCATAATTATTAGGCAACTTAACAAAAAACAAATATATACCCATTTCAATTATTTATTTTTACCAGTGAAACCAATATAACATCTCAACATTCACAAATATACATTTCTGACATTCAAAAACAAAACAAAAACAAATCAGTGACAATATAGCCACCTTTCTTTGCAAGGACACTCAAAAGCCTGCCATCCATGGATTCTGTCAGTGTTTTGATATGTTCACCATCAACATTGCATGCAGCAGCAACCACAGCCTCCCAGACACTGTTCAGAGAGGTGTACTGTTTTCCCTCCTTGTAAATCTCACATTTGATGATGGACCACAGGTTCTCAATGGGGTTCAGATCAGGTGAACAAGGAGGCCATGTCATTAGATTTTCTTCTTTTATACCCTTTCTTGCCAGCCACGCTGTGGAGTACTTGGACGCGTGTGATGGAGCATTGTCCTGCATGAAAATCATGTTTTTCTTGAAGGATGCAGACTTCTTCCTGTACCACTGCTTGAAGAAGGTGTCTTCCAGAAACTGGCAGTAGGACTGGGAGTTGAGCTTGACTCCATCCTCAACCCGAAAAGGCCCCACAAGCTCATCTTTGATGATACCAGCCCAAACCAGTACTCCACCTCCACCTTGCTGGCGTCTGAGTCGGACTGGAGCTCTCTGCCCTTTACCAATCCAGCCACGGGCCCATCCATCTGGCCCATCAAGACCCACTCTCATTTCATCAGTCCATAAAACCTTAGAAAAATCAGTCTTGAGATATTTCTTGGCCCAGTCTTGACGTTTCAGCTTGTGTGTCTTGTTCAGTGGTGGTCGTCTTTCAGCCTTTCTTACCTTGGCCATGTCTCTGAGTATTGCACACCTTGTGCTTTTGGGCACTCCAGTGATGTTGCAGCTCTGAAATATGGCCAAACTGGTAGCAAGTGGCATCTTGGCAGCTGCACGCTTGACTTTTCTCAGTTCATGGGCAGTTATTTTGCGCCTTGGTTTTTCCACACGCTTCTTGCGACCCTGTTGACTATTTTGAATGAAACGCTTGATTGTTCGATGATCACGCTTCAGAAGCTTTGCAATTTTAAGAGTGCTGCATCCCTCTGCAAGATATCTCACTATTTTTGAATTTTCTGAGCCTGTCAAGTCTTTCTTTTGACCCATTTTGCCAAAGGAAAGGAAGTTGCCTAATAATTATGCACACCTGATATAGGGTGTTGATGTCATTAGACCACACCCCTTCTCATTACAGAGATGCACATCACCTAATATGCTTAATTGGTAGTAGGCTTTCGAGCCTATACAGCTTGGAGTAAGACAACATGCATAAAGAGGATGATGTGGTCAAAATACTCATTTGCCTAATAATTCTGCACACAGTGTATATATATATATATATATATATATATATATATATATATATATATATTTATATTTATTTATGTGTGTGTGTGTGTGTGTGTGTGTGTGTGTAGGAATTACATCCTCTGTGAGTATAAGACAGCCGACAGTCATAAGAGTAATGAAATATAATACTAATATGAGAGAGAAAAAAGTGAAGAGGCTATATCATCTTAAAATGTAAGGGGGGTTGATAGGTCAAGGGTTATTATGATAGGGGGATGTATTGGTTAGGGGGTTAATAATTTAGAGCTTATTACGATGGGGGGTTGTGATGATTAGGGGTTAATAAGCTAGAGGTTATTGCTGTGGGGAAGTGGTGATTTAGGGGTTAATAGGTTAGAGGTTAATAGCGATGTGGGGTTATGGCAGGTAAGGGGTTAATAGTGTAACAGGGTTAGTTACGCTAAGGTTGAGGGCGCATTACAAGTTTAGAGGAGCATTATATGTACATATATAATGTTTCATGTATATGCATTTTCAAAATCACACACAAGTATAAGCTGCGCACAGACAAGTACAATAATAGACACAAATTTGTATTTGATCAATACCGGGAGTACTATAATCCCTTAATGGGTATAAACTACACAGTATACAGTCTTGAGTAGATTAATACATAAACCAGATAGGTATTTTAATCATCAAATCCTTCTGGAGATCTTATTATTATAATAATCTTATAATAAAGACCCACTTCATAAAACTCACATTCGTGACTCTGGGAGTATAGGTAGATTTTATAGATGTAACGTTTCAGCTCCTATAGGATGAAAAGCTCTCCCTTTTGCTGTAAGTCGTTGGTGCAGCTTCCACGTTCACTGAGCACTAAGGAGTGCTTGAGCCTTAGGTACACTAAAAGATAAGAACACAAAGCGCATCCACGATTCAAGGTAAAAAAGTTTAACACATTTATTGAGTACACATAATCTATTGCACTTACAAGAAGTAGATAAGAAAATGCCTTGATTAAAATGCCTTAGTTAAAATCAATTGAAGTGTGGCTCCAAGTAATTTGGCAGGTAGCGAACACTGATCTTACTGTGTCACAATCTTCCACCTCGGCAATCGCAGATTTTTAGTGAAAATCCTTTCGTTTCAAAAGTGCAGAGTCAATAGTAGACCATCCTGTCTACGCGTTTAGTTTGTCCTTTGCAAACTTTTTCAAGACGTTGGATATAGTAGATGCTTTGTCTGAGGATCCCCTTCGTTAAAAAGCCGTCTAAGCTCTGCCCCTTCCTACTGCGTGCCGCATGACGGAGAGTAACAACATAACACGCCCACTAGCCATGTGGGTTCTCGGCGTGTGTTGCTCTGTTGTTTTATTAATATGGATAATTGTCCTGTCGGTCTTCGCACTTAACAGGTTTTATTTACAGGAGCGATCTAACCACACTTAATCTCCAAAGGTATAAAGCAGTACTATGCAAATGTCTCAATTAAACGCATCACAGCCGTATATATTATAATCTGCTAGGTTAAAATACTTTAACTCATAAACTTAATATTCAAAATACATAACATATCTTAATTAAAACAACACCATAATTATGGTAAAATTAAAAAAATTATAATAATACTTTATTCTGCATAGCTCACACCTCATAATACGTAGCTATGCTTTGTCAACCTGTAAGTTATTTTAAACATCAAAAAATCGAATCTATCTATATCTCAATAGTGTGATTTTGATAACTCATTAGCTACAATAACTCATAAACATAATTAGCTACAGTTAATTATAAATAAATACACAAAATTATATAATTTCACTAATCCAAAACTTAACATAATGTCCCTACCTCTTCATAATCTAGCTAAAAAAGCAATTTATGATCCTTTTAAGGCTTTATCTGTCTATAATAGGCCACCTTCTCCTCCTATACATATATGGCCTATTTCTATACTTCCCTATGTCGGGGTTATCTGGGAGGTCCCACCTCACAACTACTAGCCCTATACCTTGTATATTTATAACATAAAGGCTTGCAAGTCCAGGTCTATATACAATCCCTTAGGGGTAAGGCTCTCCAACTCCCCAGACAAAAGGAAACCAAGTGGATTCAGGAGATGGAGAGCCTTACCCCTAAGGGATTGAATATAGACCTGGACTTGCAAGCCTTTATGTTACATCGACAGTAGTGCAATATAGTCCATGAGCTGCTCTGTACAGGTTTTCAGCCATATTTGTCTTGCCACTTTTTTAGTGGCCAGATTTTCCAATGTGAGGCAAGTATGGTAGGTTCAGTAGATGTAAGGTAAGATAAGTATTTTTTTAAGTCTTCCCACACAGAAACCTCTGTTTAAGCGAAAGTATTGTCTGTGCTTAGTAGGAACACTTCAAATACAGCCCCCTCTGTTATTAGTGCAGAAAAGTAGCGCTGTAAGCTGACTTTTGCTGACGTAGTGGTCCCCATTATAGCCTAAGGGAGACACTCCTGGCACTTTGCTGTCCTGCTCCCTTTTTCAGAATAAATCGCCAGAATGGCTGTGAACTTGGCGGTCTGGCGATGGTTTAAATATCAGGGCCTAAGAAACAGTGGCTAAGAGAGATCAGAGCACATGAGCAGCTGTGCAATGCTTTGCATTTTTTCCATGACATATGGGATCAAAGCAGATTGGATAAGAGGTGAAAACATCACCTTGAGAGAAAAAAAGGCATTTGTAGAGAGTTGGCCAGATGGGGAATAATTAAAATTATAGATGATTATTTAAAAAAATAAATATTTGGTGCATCTTTAGAAAAATGATAACTATAAGTACAATTTAAATAAAAGTTAGATTTAGGATTTACTTTCACATACCATAAACGTTACCATCACTTCAAAGATCTGACTATAAATAACAAGCACTTGAACAGTTTCTAATTTATTTTTTTCCAGTTTTTTTTTTATTGCATTTTCACACAAGAAATAAACAGAAGGGAAAAACAGATACAATAAGCATCAATATGGTCATACAAGACAGGCTGCATTAAATGGATATTGTCTTATCATAATTCTTTCCCTTGTTACCTTTAAAGATCGAGTGCACCTTTATAAATCACTATTAGCCCCTTTCTTACCCTTCCCTGCCCCTTCCCCCTCTTCTTCTACTTAAATTTCCTACTCTCTTGATAGAGAGAAGCCCTATTATCGGACTAACAAAAAAGAAAACAGTAAATTCTCCCCTCTTCCTCCCCCCTCCTATTGTTATATGCAATCATATATCCTATGTATATATATTTAATCCATCCAATAATCTACTGTTAGTACTGACATGCAAAAAAAATCAGATTTGTTTGTTTGTTTCTGTATATTCTCTGGATATGAAAGAATTACCTTATACCATTTAATGAAAAAACTTTTGACTGCTGTATCATGTATTATATTCGGATCATATTGTTCTAAATTAATCTGTAATACAATTTTCTTATTGAACTCTTACATACTCCATACAATCAGAATTGCTGCATTAATCAAATTGTTATTCTCCTTTAAATAGGATTTGTTATATAAAAATATTGTGTCCAAAGGCTTCAGGTGTATTTGTCTTTCTAAGAATCTGTTCAACCAATAATTAAAGGGACACTTCTTTCGTGATTCAGATAGAGCATGCAATTTTAAGCAATTTTCTAATTTACTCCTATTATCACATTTTCTTCATTCTCTTGGTATCTTTATTTGAAATGCAAGAATATAAGTTTCGATGCCGGCCCATTTTTGGTGAATAACCTGGGTTATTCTTGCTTGATTGGTGGATAAATTCATCCACCAATTAAAAAGTGCTGTCCAGAGTTTTGAACCAAAAAAGAAGCTTAGATGCCTTTTTTCAAATAAAAAAAGCAAGTGAACGAAGAAAAATTGATAATAGGAGTAAATTAGAAAGTTGCTTAAAATTGCATGCTCTATCTGAATCACGAAAGAAAAAAAATTGGGTTCAGTGTCCCTTTAATCTTAAACCAGAATTTCTTTACCTTAGGACATGTTCAGAAACAATGCATAAGATCCTCCTAAGGATAAGAACTTCTAGAACATTACGTAAGATTACTTGACCATTTAGCAATTCTAGCTGGGGATAAATATGACTTATTAATTACTCACATGTGCGATTCTCTCCAGCCTTGTGAATTAGTACATTTATAAAGTAGTTTTACGCTTTGTGAAACAACATCAATTGACATCTCACTAAATTCTTTTAACCATTTGGAATATATTATCTCCAGATTTTCATGGCTTTTTTTTGCATTAAAAAATTATACCAGATAGAGATTGATGTCTATCCCACCTTATATAATCTGATTCATTGATCAATCCCTCCCAAGGACCAATCCTTACCGTATTTCTCTATTATTGTGAAATAGTAATGTCTAATTTGAAGATAGACATAGAATACTTTGGATGGAAGTTCATATTCCTGTCTTAAACCTGTGAAATATTTAATTGTACCCATATTAGAGTCTTCTAATTGATACATATAGACTAGGCCTTTCTGATTCCAACTTTTAAAAGTATTGGTTACTAAACTCGAAGCAAATTCTGGATTACTCCATATCGGTAAATATACAGAAAGGTGATTATCAATACGTAATTCTATGTTAAACTTATTCCAAGCTATAATTATATTGGATATTGTTTCTCTAGCTCTAATTGACTTTGGAATATTTCTTTCTGCTAAATGTAGTAATCATGATGGAGAGGCTGGAAAAGTCAGATCTTGTTCTAATTGTAAGTGCGTAACAAAAAAAATTTCTGTGATCCAATCACTAGCCACTTTAATCATACATACCCATTTGTAATATCTCAAATTGGGCAATCCCAGCCCCCCATATCCCTTATTTTGCATTAATTTTCCAAGTGCTATTCTTGATTTTTTTTTCCCCTTCCACAGAAATTTTGTGCATTGTTTATAAAAATTCTTTATGACCTTCTCTCTATTAAATAAGGGAAGATTTTGAGAAAGAAATAATATTTTCGGTAAAACGATAATGTATTTTTGCTAATAGAGATAACGGAAACTGGTTCCATCTCCCTAATTTGGCTGTTACAGAGTTCCACAAACTATTGTTATTAATTTCATATAATTTTCCAGGGTTCTTACTTATACAAATTCCCAGATATTTAAAGGGACACTGAACTCAAAATGTTTATTTCGTGATTCAGATAGAGCATGCAATTTTAAGCAACTTTCTAATTTACTCCTATTATCAAATTGTCTTCATTCTCTTGGTATCTTTATTTGAAAAGCAAGAATGTAAGTTTAGATGCCGGCCCATTTTTGGTGAACAAACTGGGTTGTCCTTGCTGATTGAACAGCACCAATAAACAAGTGCTGTCCATGGTTCTGAACCAAACATTTGCTGGCTCCTTAGCTTAGATGCCTTATTTTTCAAATAAAGATAGCAAGAGAATGAAGAAAAATTGATAATAGAAGTAAATTCGAAAGTTGCTTAAAACTGCATGCTCTATCTGAATCATGAAAGAAAAAAATTGCGTTCAGTATCCCTTTAATGTAATCTTTCGCCTCCTTAAATGGGGAAGATTCTATACTATTTTCCGCTTTACTTAACCATAAAATCTCATATTTGAATATATTAATTTTGTATCCTAAAAAGGAACTATAAATTCTGATAATTTCTAGTAAAATTGGAATATTTTTCCTAAAGTTTCCAATAAATATCAATAAGTCATCTGCATATAATGATAACACAAATCTTGATTTTCCAACTAAAATACCATTCTTGAGGCATATTGCTAGTGGTTCAATAGATACATTAAAAAGTAGTGGGGAAAGGGGACAGCCTTGTCTAGTACCTTTGGCTATAACCAGCTTATTGGAAATAGAACCATTTATTAACAAAGTGGACGAAGGGTTGTTATATATTAGTCTTATAAAACTGTTGTAAATGTCCAGTATTTCCAAACTTTTCTAATGATGTAAAGAGATGATCCCACATGATTGAATCAAATGCCTTTTTTGGAATCTATTGAAATTAAGACTGCTTCTACATTTGTTTTTTTTTAAGCCATATGTTTTCAATCTGTACTAGTAATCTCCTCAAGTTTCTTGATACGTTTCTGCCTTGCATAAAACCAGTTTGATCTTGATGAATTAATGGATCTAGCATTGACTTTAACCTGTTTGCTAATAAGGAAGTTAATAATTTATAGTTGCTATTTAAGAGAGAGATTGGTCTATATGTTTCAACTAACTCGGGGTCTTTATACTTTTTTAAGATTAGATTAATAATTGATGTTGTAAAATAAGGGGATGACATCTTATTTTGTATAAAATATTTATTAAACAAATCTTTTAATACTGGAGCAATTTGATCTTTTAAAATTTTGTCAAACTCAATCAGAAGTTGATCCGGGCCTGGTGCTTTGTTTATATTGGCACCTTTAATTGATTTTAAAATTTCTTCTTGCTCAATGGGAGCATTAAGTAGCTCTAGATTCTCTCTATCTAATTTTTGAACCTGTATCCCTTTCCAAAAGTTCTGTTTATTGCTACTATTAATTATTTGTTCTGAATATATATTCTGAAAATATTAATGAAAAATATCTTTAATTTCAGTAGGGTTTGTTAGTCTTTTTTAATTATTTGTAATAGCACTAATACATGTTTTCTTTTTTCTGTGTGAAATTTCTAGTAAAGCCAACCACCTCATATTTTTACCATTGAAACTCTGAAAAGTTGCCTTCATCTTTATGTCTTTCTGGTGCATATTATGGTTTAAGAAGTTGTTTCTTTCTAGTTTTGTTCCTGATACTTTTCCCATATCCTTTTTATTGCGTTTTCAATTTACTTTCTGTAACTATTTCTAAGAGCATTGAACAATTGGAGTACTTTAGCTTTCAACTTTTTACTTATTTTAATCAGTCAGGCTTTAATTTCTCCTCAAAAAATGCCTAATATGTTTTCCAGAATCTCTCTGGCTTCTCTCCATATGTCCTATTAAAATTAGCAAACTCGTTCCACTTCCCTCGCATCCAGTTTTGATAGTCTATATTACTTAAAAGATATCTAGGGGAAAAAAACTCATTGTTTGAGGATGTCTCTCTCTGCTCCTTATTATAGATTGTAAGAGAGATATTTGCATGATCTGATATATACTGTATATATATATATATTTTTATATATATATATATATATATATATATCATTAATTTTTTAGTTTAATTCCATGTATAATAATTTCTCACTAACCAAAAACATGTCTATTCTAGAAAATGGATTGTGAGTTTTAGACTCACAAGTGTAAGTTCTCTGATCCGGGTAATGCACCCACCAGATATCCTTTAGTTTCAATATTTTACAGATGTTGGAAATTATTTTAGCTTCCTTATTGTATTGTCTATTGTATCTCTTACTCATTCTATCAATCTTTGGATGTGTGGTCATATTGAAATCCCCAGCTATGATTAGGTATGAATCAGCGTATATCGTTAATTTTTAGCGTTCGTTTTCTGCAGAATTCCTCATCTATATAGTTTGGGCCATAAACATTGCTTATAATTAGTGAACATAAAAATTTGGGTTCGCGAACGGCGAACGCGGACGTCCACAACTGTTCGCGAACGGGCGAACCGCCATTGACTTCAATAGGCAGGCGAATTTTAAAACCCACAGGGACTCTTTCTGGCCACCATTGTGATGTAAAAGTTGTTTCAAGGGGACTAACACCTGGACTGTGGCATGCCGGAGGGGGATCCATGGCAAAACTCCCATGGAAAATTACATAGTTGATGCAGAGTCTGGTTTTAATTCATAAAGGGCATAAATCACCAAACATTCCTAAATTGTTTGGAATAACGTGCTTTAAAACATCAGGTATGATGTTGTATTGATCAGGTAGTATAAGGGTTACGCCTGCTTCACAGTGACAGACCAAACTCCCCGTTTAACGCACCGCAAACAACCGCAAACAGTCCATTTGCACAATCGCAAACTCCCCATTTGCACAAGGTTGGACCTGAGCTCTGCAATGACGGCATTCTGGTGGTGGCAACAGCATGCGTTGATTGGCGTGCTGTCTGGCTGACCCTGGGTGCCGATGCATGCTGTCTGACTGTGCCACTAGCTCCTTGCGACGACCTCCCCCTGCTTCCAACTCGTCTCCTCCTCCTCTCTGTCTCCCCATCTGAACTTTCCCCCTCTTCTTCTTCTCTTCTAGCGGGCACCCACGTGACATCCACGGACACATCGTCATCATCAACCGCTTCACTTGTATCTGACAACTCAACAAAGGAAGCAGCAGCGGGTACAACATCATCATCATCACACCGTACGTCCATGTGTGTAATGCTGCCTGACTGAGACATATCCCTGTTATCTACATCCTCTGGCAATAATGGTTGCGCATCACTATCACTCATTTCTTCCAACTGATGTGTAAATAACTCCTCTGACAGATCAAGTGAAGCTGCTGTGGTGCTAGTGTTGGTGGTGGCGGCAGGCGGGTGAGTGGTAACTTGAGAGGTGTCCAAAGCTAAGCTGGAGGAGGATGGTGCGTCAAGGTTCCGAGCGGAAACTGTAGAAGATTGGGTGTCCTGTGTTAGCCAGTCAACTATGTCCTCAGAAATGTTTGAGTTTGGGGTACGTGGCCTCTGAACACTGGGCATTATTCTAGGGCCAAAGGGAATCACAGCACCATGAACACGACGGCCCCTGCGGGGTGGCCTGCCTCTCCCTGTCATTTTTTTTTCGATTAGTGGTACTATGCGTGCAAGCTACTGTGACAACAGATATGAGTGGCACTGTGCACTGGCAGAAGTTGGCATAGTAGACGCTGTAGGCCTGACACACGCTTGCAGACAACTAACTGCTATTCAATCTATTACAGTCAAAATTGTATATTTTTTTTAAATGTACACTACTGTTACACCAGATATGAGTTGCACTGGGGTGACACTGTGCCCTGGCAGGCACTGAAATGCACACGTGTGAAGGAAACTGACTGCTATTATTTCACAGTCAAAAAAGTGTTGTTTTTTTAAATCTACACTACTGTTACACCAGATATGAGTTGCACTGGGGTGACACTGTGCCCTGGCAGGCAGGCACTGAAACACACACGTGTGAAGGAAACTGACTGGTATTATTTAACACAGTCAAAAAAGTGTTGTTTTTTTTTAAATCTACACTACTGTTACACCAGATATGAGTTGCACTGGGGTGACACTATGCCCTGGCAGGCAGGCACTGAAACGCACATGTGTGAAGGAAACTTACTGCTATTATTTAACACAGTCAAAAAAGTTTTTAGTTTTTTTTTAAATCTACACTACTGTTACACCAGATATGAGTTGCACTGGGGTGACACTGTGCCCTGGCAGGCAGGCCCTGAAACGCACACGTGTGAAGGAAAGTGACTGCTATTATTTAACACAGTCAAAAAAGTGTTTTGTTTTTTTAAATGTACACTACTGTTACACCAGATATGAGTGGTGGCACTGGGGTGACACTGTGCCGTGGCAGGCAGGCACTGAAACGCACACGTGTGAAGGAAAGTGACTGCTATTATTTAACACAGTCAAAAAAGTGTTGTTTTTTTAAATCTACACTACTGTTACACCAGATATGAGTTGCACTGGGGTGACACTGTGCCCTGGCAGGCAGGCACTGAAACGCACACGTGTGAAGGAAACTGACTGCTATTATTTAACACAGTCAAAAAAGTTTTTAGTTTTTTTAAATGTACACTACTGTTACACCAGATATGAGTGGTGGCACTGGGGTGACACTGTGCCGTGGCAGGCAGGCACTGAAACGCACACGTGTGAAGGAAACTGACTGCTATTATTTAACACAGTCAAAAAAGTGTTGTTTTTTTAAATCTACACTACTGTTACACCAGATATGAGTTGCACTGGGGTGACACTGTGCCCTGGCAGGCAGGCACTGAAATGAACACGTGTGAAGGAAACTGACTGCTATTATTTAACACAGTCAAAAAAGTGTTTTTTTTTTTTTTAAATCTACACTACTGTTACACCAGATATGAGTTGCACTGGGGTGACACTGAAACACACACGTGTGAAGGAAACTGACTGCTATTGTTTAACACAGTCAAAAAAGTTTTTTTTTTTTTTTAAATCTACACTACTGTTACACCAGATATGAGTTACACTGGGGTGACACTATGCCCTGGCAGGCAGGCACTGAAACGCACACGTGTGAAGGAAACTGACTGCTATTATTTAACACAGTCAAAAAAGTGTTTTGTTTTTTTAAATGTACACTACTGTTACACCAGATATGAGTTGCACTGGGGTGACACTATGCCCTGGCAGGCACTGAAACGCACTCGTGTGAAGGAAACTGACTGCTATTATTTAACACAGTCAAAAAAGTGTTGTTTTTTTAAATCTACACTACTGTTACACCAGATATGAGTTGCAATAGGGTGACACTGTGCCCTGGCAGGCAGGCACTGAAACGCACACGTGTGAAGGAAACTGACTGCTATTATTTAACACAGTCAAATAAGTGTTGTTTTTTTTTTAATCTACACTACTGTTACACCAGATATGAGTTGCACTGGGGTGACACTGTGCCCTGGCAGTAGGGTTGCCACCTGTCCCTTAAAATACAGAACACTTATAAGTTACACATGCTGCAGGGTGTGCAGGCAGGAATATAAATAGTGCTGTCCAGAAACACAATAAATGTTCCACCCTGCACACCCTGCAGCATGTGTAACTCATAAGTGTCCAGGAAAACATGGCTGCAGGGTGTGCAGGGAGGAACATGTATTGTGTTTCCGGACAGCACTATTCATATTCCTCCCTGCATACCCTGCAGCATGTGTAACTTATAAGTGTTCTGTACTTTAAGGGACGGGTGGCAACCCTACCTGGTAGGCAGGCACTAAAACGCACACGTGTGAAGGAAACCACTGCTATTATTTAACACAGTCAAAAAAGTGTTGTTTTTTTTAAATCTACACTACTGTTACACCAGATATGAGTTGCACTGGGGTGACACTGTGCCCTGGCAGGCCCTGAAACGCACACGTGTGAAGGAAACTCACTGCTATTATTTCACAGTCAAAAAAGTGTTGTTTTTTTTAAATCTACACTACTGTTACACCAGATATGAGTTGCACTGTGGTGACACTGTGCCCTGGCAGGCAGGCACTGAAACGCACATGTGTGAAGGAAACTGACTGCTATTTTTTAACACAGTCAAAAAAGTGTTGTTTTTTTTTTTAAATCTACACTACTGTTACACCAGATATGAGTTGCACTGGGGTGATACTGTGCCCTGGCAGGCAGGCACTGAAACTCACACGTGTGAAGGAAACTGACTGCTTTTATTTATGATAAAGTATTCTTTATTAATTTTGTAATAAAAGGCACAATTACAAGTAAAATAATTAGAGTAGAAAGAAAAAGGAAAAACATAATATAGAAAATAAGCAAATCCAGAGAGCAAAAATCATGGTAATCACAACTTATATAGTAATTGGAACAATATAATATACATAGCTTTGGGTCATTCAATTACTACAGCTAAACTAGTAGGGCCGCCCCTACATGAGATATTTGTATAGTGGCATCCAATATGGAACAATATTCCTATAACAGAGAGTCTCCGGCTTGAGCTGGAGAAAGACTTATATTGAGTACTTTTGGATCCTACAGGCCCATATCTGTTACCAGTTACCAAAATTACTGAAGTAAAGAATTAGAAAGTGGGGAAAAAGTAGGGTGAAGTAGGGGGAGAGAAAGAGGTAGGGTGAGGGTATGGGGACATCTCTTGACCATTCCGCTCTACTGTGTGCAGAGAAGGAAAAAAGAACCTTAATATTTAGTGGGGTTATTTTGTCTCCCAGTGGACCTTATAGTGTCTATCTTATGTGGAGTCCTCCTTTACCTAGAGAGTATTTCCATCTGCGCGGAGAGGCTAATCATATTGGGTTAGTGCATTAGGACACATTGTGTAATAACCAGTAGTACCATACTTTCTGGAAAGTGTCTTGGGTGTTTAGGAGAAAAGCTGCCTGCTCAGACATGTTGTAATAGAATTTAATTTTAAGTTGGATTTCTTCCCAGGAAGGAGCACATTCCCTCCAATGTCGGGCTATACAGATCCTTGCTGCTGTACAAGTGATTCTGATAAACAGATTAATATATTTGTTAAATTCTTTAAGTCTGACATGAAGCAAAGCTTGCTCCATGGTTAATCTGATGGGGCTGTCTAGGAGTGAGCTTAAGAACCTAGATAAACGGCTCCATATCCTATGTGAGTAAGTGTAGTCCCACCACATATGTTTATAGTCTCCCACCTCCCCGCAGCCTCTGTAACAGAGTCTAGATTTGTCTTTGTTAGAGTGTGAGGTTATCAGCGGTGTGAGATACCATCGGAAGTTGGTTTTGATACAATTTTCCCACATGTCTGCACTCAATAAACCTCTTCCTGCACTCGAAAGAGTTATATACCAATCCTGCAACTCAAATTCTATGTTAGTATCTTTTTCCCATTTAATTTGTATAGCGGTTTTGGAGTTATCTGATGCTAACTGTATCGCTTGGTAGAGTTTGGAGATAGTGCTCTTGGGTCTGGATGGGGCACTGCAGATGTTTTCTAGTGTGGAAGGCAGGTTCTTAGTAATAAGGGGTAATAGAGGGTGAACTGTGGAGTTTAGTTGTAGATATAAAAACCATTCTAATTTGAGTGGTTGTAGTTTTTCTTGCAATTGGGTGTAACTCAACAATTTGCCTCCCTCTATAATATCAGCTATTCTGTAGAGGCCCCTGTTTTCCCATTTTTTGATGGCGGGGACCAGTTCTTGTCTGACTTGGCTTGTAAGTGTGGCTTTAACGGAGTGTGTGGGGAGTAGATTCAGGGAAGTGGTCAGCCTAGACCATTGCCTGGTCATGAAATCTATTATTGGGTGTTCGTGTTGTTTCTTTTTGAGGCATTGTTTGGGGTCCCAGAGAATCCTGTCGCGTGGGAAAAGTCCTGCAATGTCTGTTTCTAATTGTGTCCAGACAATATCTTTTTCTGGATCATTAAGGAGAGCTGTTTGGGCGAGTCTAGCTGCTTGGTAGTAGTGTTTGAAATTTGGTGCTCCCACGCCCCCTATATGTCTATTTCTAGATAGGACTGTCGAGGGGATCCTAGCTTTTTTATTTCCCCTAATGAAGCCAATGATTTGCCTTTGGAGATCCTCTAAGTCCGGTGTCGGAACTTTAATTGGTAGGGTGCGAAATAGGTATAGGATTCTTGGCAATACCATCATTTTGACTGCCGACAGTCTACCAAACCAAGAGAATCGTAATTTACTCCATTTGTGTAAATCTTGTTTGATAGATTTATATATAGGGGGGTAATTTGCCTTATACAGTGTTTTTGAGCTTGTAGTCAAATTGATCCCCAAATATCTGAGAAGATGTGTGGCCCATTTGAATTCAAAATTAGCCTCTATGAGCTTTTTGGTGTGATCCGAGAGATGAATAGGTAATGCCACACACTTTTCTAGGTTGATTTTATAGCCCGATATGGAGGAAAAGATGTTAAGGGTTTGGTAGAGGTTCGGTAAAGTTATCATTGGTCTCGACAGGGAGAGCAGGATATCATCCGCAAACAGTGTAAGCTTGTACTCCTTCTGCTTTATTTTAATCCCAGTGATGTCAGGGGAGCGTCTAATCTGTTGGGCCAGAGGTTCTATGCATATAGCGAATAGCAATGGAGACAGAGGACATCCCTGACGGGTCCCATTGAGGACAGGAAAGCTGTCGGATTGGTGGCCCATGGCTCTTACACTTGCTGAGGGGGTGGAATAGATATTTTGTATAGCACTCATAAATTCTCCCGAAATGCCCACTTTGGTTAGCACTGCCTGCATGTATGTCCAATTGACCCTGTCAAACGCCTTCTCCGCGTCCAGGGATAGGAGCAGAGAGGGCGTTTTTGTTTCGACTGCTTTTATTTAACACAGTCAAAAAAGTTTTTTTTTGTTTTTTTTAAATCTACACTACTGTTACACCAGATATGAGTGGTGGCACTGGGCAAGTGGGCACAGTATACGCTGTGAGCCTGACACACACGCTGGCAGGCAGGCAACTGCAATTAGATTACACAGGAAAAATAAATAAAAAAAGTAGACATGTTCTAGCCCTAAAAAGGGCTTTTTTGGGGTGCTGTCCTTACAGCAGAGATCAGATGAGTCCTTCAGGACTGTAGTGGACACTGAATACACTAGCCTAGCTATCAATTTCCCTATTAAATCAGCAGCAGCTACACTGTCCCTCCTCTCACTAAGAATGCAGCTTCCAAATGAATCTAAAATGGATGCTGTCCAGGAGGTAGGAGGGTCTGGGAGGGAGGGTCTGCTGCTGATTGGCTGGAATGTGTCTGCTGACTGTGAGGTACAGGGTCAAAGTATTACTCAATGATGATGAATAGGAGGCGGATCGAACATCGGATATGTTCGCCCGCCACAGTGAACGGCGAACTATTCACGACATCACTACTTATAATATATCTTTTTCCAGCAATCTCTATTTGCAGAATTATAAATCTTTCCTCCTCATCTATTTCCTGTGACACTATTTTATAGTCTAGATTTTTGTTAAGAAGGCATGCAACCCCTTTTTTTCTCCCCCTGCACGGGGTTGCAATGTCTTCTCCCATCCATTTCATTTTTAACTTACTCACTTCCATACTATTTAAATGTGTTTCTTAAATAATAGCAATATCAAATGAATATCTTTGTAGGGATTTTATAATCCTTTTCCTCTTAACAGGTGAGGTTATACCTCCAACATTCTATGAAACAATGCTTAATCCAATTTTACTCATTTACATTATAAGATCAAGTAAAATATACAGAATACCAACTCTCTAAGTAAACTGTATGAGGGGGCAGAAGGGACAGCCAGGGATGGTTGGTATCAAGGGCGAGGGGAAAAAAATAGGAGGAGGGAAAAAAAACAGTTTCTAATTGTAAATGAATATGTCTGAAAGCATAATTTGAAAAACAAACATACATGAATCACTGTGTTTGTTAAAATGTGAACTGATCACACTGGGGGGCAGCTACACTACAGGAAAAAAATGTGTTTTTTTATTTTTTTATTAAAGAAACATTAGAAATCAGGGTTAGAGAGCTTTGCAGGGATCAGGGAGGTGTGAAGGTAAGGGGATAATCCTACACTGAAGAAAATAATTATAATTAAAAAATAATAAAAAATAAATAAAAGGTCTAATACTGCATACTTGCAGACTGTCTGCCAGTATTTAAGATGGGGTGACCAGTGGGGGTGGGGGAGGGAAGAGAGCTGTTTGAGAGGGATCAGGGGGTGGGAATTGTCAGGTGGGAGGGTAATCTCTACACTAAGGGGCATATTTATGATTGTGCGAGCAGACATGATCCAATATAGCGGATCATGTCCGCTGCATATCGATAAATGCAGACAGCATATGCTCTCGGCATTTATCATTGCACCAGCAGTTCTTGTGAATTGCTGGTGCAATACCGCCCCCTGCAGATTCGTGGCCAATCGGCCGCTAGCAGGGGTGTCAATCAACCTGATCGTATTCAATCGGGTTAATTTCTGTCTGCCGCCTCAGAGCAGGCGGACAGGTTATGGAGCAGTGGTCTTTACGGAGCTTTGATATATATGCCGCTAAAGTTAAAATTAACCTTAGAAGCTACCCAATTAAGCCCTTCACTGCTGGGAATAAAAACAAGTGTGGTGTTCTGCTGAAATTAGCGGCCTTCTAATTACCAAAAAGCAATGGCAAAGCCATATATGTCTGCTATTTCTGAACAAAGGGGATCCCAAAGAAGCTTTTACAACAATTTGTGCCATAATTGCACAAGCAGTTTGTAAATAATTTCAGTGAGAAACCTAAAGTTTGTTAAAAAGTTAACGATTTATTTTATTTGATCAAATTTGGCGGTGAAATGGTGGCATGAAATATACCAAAATGGGCCTTGATCAATACTTTGGGGCCGATTTATCAAGGGCCGAATGTCCCCTGATGCCCCTGTTTCTGCGTGAGCCTTCAGGCTCGCCGGAAACCGCAGATAAGAAGCAGCAGTCTTAAGACCGCTGCTCCTTAACTGGTCCGCCGCCACTGATGCTGCGGACATCTATCCGCCGGATCGTATACGATCGGGCTGATTGACACCCCCTGCTAGCGGATCTGCAGGGGGCAGCATTGCACAAACAGTTCACCAGAACTGTTAGTATCCCTTGTAAAAAATGAATATGCACATAATCATACACTACTGGGAGCTGCTGCTAATTGGTGCCTGCACACATTTGTCTCTTGTGATTGGCTAAATAGATATTACCAGTTTCCTGTCAGTAGTGCGATGCTGTTCCTACAGCAATGGATAACAAGAGAATGAAGAAAATTTGATAATAGAATTAAATTGGAAAGTTGTTTAAAATTGTATGTTCTATCTGAATCATAAAATAAAAATTTGGGGTTTACTATCCCTTTAAAGGGTTAAAAGAGATATGTTATATGCCACAATATTTGACTGGGAAGAGCTCAAAAGTGTTATTATGTAGATGTATATATTTGTATGTGTGAATGTATATATATATATATATATGTGTACATATGTGTGTATGTATGTATGTATGTATGTATGTATGTATGCATATACATATGTACATATATAAACACATATATACAGTAAAAAAAAAAATATTGGCACCCCTGCATTTCTGTCAGATAATCCACCACTTCGCCCAGAAAATTGCTGCAATTACAAATGTTTAGGCATTCTCGTGTTTATTTCTTTTGTTTGTATTGGTATGACAAGTTGAGAAAAAAAAGCCAAATTTGACACATTCCACGCAAAACTCCAAAAATGGACTGGACAAAATTATTGGCCCCCTCAATTTAATATTTGGTTGCACACCCCTTGGAAAAAATAACTGAAACCAATTGCTTTCTGTAACCATCAATGAGTTTCTTACACCTTTCTACTGGAATTTTGGACCACTCTTCTTTTGCCAACTGCTCCAGGTATCTCAGATTGGAAGGGTTCCTTTTCCCAACTGCTGTTTTGAGATCTCTCCACAGGTGCTCTATGGGATTGAGATCTGGACTCATTGCTGGCCAGTTCAGTATTCTCCAGCGCTTTGTCTTAAACCATTTCTTGGTGCATTTTGACGTGTGCTTTGGGTTATTGTCCTGCTGTAAGGCCCATGACCTCTGACAGAGACCCAACTTTCTGACACTGGGCCTTACATTGCACTACAGAATTCTTTGGTAGTCTTCAGATTTCATAATGCCATGCACACAGTCAAGACATCCAGTGCCTGAAGCAGCAAAGCAACCCCAAAACATCAGTAAACCTTCACCATGTTTGACTGTAGGGACTTTATTCTTTTCTTTAAAAGCCTCATTTCATTTTCTGAAAACAGTAGAATGATGGGCTTTACCAAAAAGCTGTAATTGTGTTTGCCTGTCCACATCACTAACACTAAATAAATATATTAACCCCTAAACCTAAGTCTAACCCTAACCCTAACACCCCTAACTTTAATATAATTAAAATTAATCTAAATAAAAATTAACTAATTAATTCCTATTTAAAACTAAATACTTACCTATAAAATAAACCATAAGCTAGCTACAATATAACTAATAGTTATATTGTATCTAGCTTAGGTTTTATTTTTATTTCACAGCTAAGTTTGTATTTATTTTAACTAGGTAGACTAGTTAGTAAATAGTTATTAACTATTTACTAACTATCTAGTTAAAATAAATACAAATTTACCCGTAAAATAAAACCTAACCTGCCTCACACTAACACCTAACATTACACTACAATTAAATAAATTACATTAATTAAATACAATTAACTAAATTACAAAAAAAAATAAAGACTAAATTACACTTGATTGGAACAGCCAATAGAATGCAAGCTCAATCCTATTGGCTGATTGGATCAGCCAATAGAATTGAAGCTCAATCCTATTGGCTGATTGCATCAGCCAATAGGATGTTTTCACCTTTAATTCTGATTGGCTGATAGAATTCTATCAGCCAATTAGAATTCAAGGGACATCATCTTGGATGACGTCATTTAAAGGAACCTTCAGTGTACGGTTGGGACCGGATGAAGAGGATGCTCCGCGCCGGATGTCTTGAAGATGGAGCCGCTCAGCATTGGAAGGATGAAGATAGAAGATGCAATCTGGATGAAGACTTCTGCCCGCCTGGAGAATGACTTCTTGCCGCTTGGATGAAGACTTCTCCCAGCTTCGTTGTGGACTTCTCCCGGCTTGATGAGGATTGATGTCCGGTTTTCAAAAACTGTAAGTGGATCTTTGGGGGTTAGTGTTAGGTTTTTTTAAGGGTTTATTGGGTGGGTTTTATTTTTAGATTAGGGGTTTGGGCAAAGAAAAAGAGCTAAATGCCCTTTTAAGGGGAATGCCCATCCAAATGCCATTTTCAGGGCAATGGGGAGCTTAGGTTTTACTGTTGGGGGTTGTTTGTATTTTTTTTTTACAGGTAAAAGAGCTGATTTCTTTGGGGCAATGCCCCGCAAAAGGCCCTTTTAAGGGCTATTGGTAGTTTAGTTTAGGCTAGGGTTTTTTTTTATTTTGGGTGGGCTTTTTTATTTTGATAGGGCTACGATTAGGTGTAATTAGTTTAAATATTTGATCATTTCTTTTTTATTTTGTGTAATTTAGTGTTTATTTTTTTTTTGTAATTTAGTTAATTGTATTTAATTAATGTAATTTATTTAATTTGTAGTGTAATTGGCTAGATTACGAGTTTTGCGGTATGAGTGAAAAAGCAGCGTTAAGGCTCTTTTTCACTACCGCTGGTATTACGAGTCTTGCAGGTTTAGGGGCACCACACACTTTTTTGGCCTTAACGCAACGTAATTACCGCAGCTTTCAAAAATTCCTTTTTCAATGGGACTTCCATAGCGCCGGTATTACGAGTCTGCCTGGGAGGCCAAAAAGTGAGCGGTACAGCCTATACCGCCAAGATCGATACTGTAATCTGAAAGTCAGGAGTTTTGTGCTACAAAGTTGTAACATAAAACTCATAACTAAAGTGCTAAAAAGTACACTAACACCCATAAACTACCTATTAACCCCTAAGCCGAGGCCCTCCCGCATCGCAAACACTAAAATAAAATTATTAACCCCTAATCTGCCACTCCGGACATCGCCGCCACTAGAATAAACATATTAACCCCTAAACCGCTGCACTCCCGCCTCGCAAACACTAGTTAAATATTACTAACCCCTAACGTCTCTAACATCGCCGCAACCTACATTACAGTTATTAACCCCTAATCTGCCGCCCCCAACGTTGCCGCCACTATACTAAAGTTATTAACCCCTAAACCTAAGTCTAACCCTAACCATAACACCCCCTAACTTAAATATAATTAAAATAAATCTAAATAAAACCTACTATTATTACCTAAATAATTCCTATTTAAAACTAAATACTAACCTAGAAAATAAACCCTAAGCTAGCTACAATATAACTAATAGTTACATTGTAGCTAGCTTAGGGTTTATTTTTATTTTACAGGCAAGTTTGTATTTATTTTAACTAGGTAGAATAGTTAGTAAATAGTTATTAACTATTTACTAACTACCTAGTTAAAATAAATACAAATTTACCTGTAAAATAAAACCTAACTTATCTTACACTAACACCTAACCATACACTACAATTAAATCAATAACCTAAATTAAATACAATTAACTAAACTACTAATAGTCCTTAAAATGGCCTTTTGCAGGGCATTGCCTCAAAGAAATCAGCTTTTTTACCTATAAACAAAAAATACAAACACCCCCCAACAGTAAAACCCACCACCCACTCAACTAAACCCCCCAAATAAAATCCTAATCTAAAAAACCTAAGCTCCCCATTGCCCTGAAAAGGGCATTTGGATGGGCATTGACCTTAAAAGGGTATTTAGTTCTTTTTCAGCCCAAACCCCTAATCTAAAAATAAAACCCACCCAATAAACCCTTAAAAAAACCTAACACTAACCTCCGAAGATCCACTTACAGTTTTGAAGACCGGACATCCATCCTCAACGAACCCGGGAGAAGTCTTCATCCTAGCGGGCAGAAGTCCTCAACGAAGCCGTGAGAAGTCTTCATCCAAGCCGGCAGAAGTGGTGATTTTTTTTTTTGTAATTTAGGTAATTGTATTTCATTTAGGTAATTTATTTAATTGTAGTGTAAGGTTAGGTGTTAGTGTAAAACAGATTAGGTTTTATTTTACAGGTAAATTTATATTTATTTTAGCTAGGTAGTTAGTAAATAGTTAATAACTATTTACTAACTATCCTACCTAGTTAAAATAAATACAAACTTGCCTGTAAAATAAAAAAAAAACTAAGCTAGCTACAATGTAACTATTAGTTATATTGTAGCTAGCTTAGGGTTTATTTTATAGGTAAGTATATAGTTTTAAATAGGAATTATTTAGGTAATGATTTTTATTTAGATTTATTTTAATTATATTTAAGTTAGGGGGTGTTAGGGTTAGACTTAGGTTTAGGGGTTAATAAATTTAGTATAGTGGCGGCGACGTTGGGGGCGGCAGATTAGGGGTTAATAAATGTAGGTAGGTGGCGGCGATGTTAGGGGCGGCAGATTAGGGATTAATAATATTTAACTAGTGTTTGTGATGCGGGAGTGCGGGGTATAGGGGTTAATATGTTTATTCTAGTGATGGCGACGTTGGGGGCAGCAGATTAGGGGTTAGTAAGTATAATGTCTGTGTCAGCGATGTCAGGGGTGGCAGATTAGGGGTTAATAAGTGTAAGATTAAGGGTGTTTAGACTCAGGGTTTAGGTTAGGGTGTTAGGTGTAAACATAAAGTTTCCCCATAGGAATCAATAGGGCTGCGTTACTGAGTTTTACGCTTCTTTTTTGCAGGTGTTAGACTTTTTTTCAGCCGGCTCTCCCCATTGATGTCTATGGGGAAATAGTGCACAAGCACGTAAAACCAGCTCACCCCAGCTTTCAGCAGTGCTGGTATTGGAGTGCGGTATGGAGCTCACTTTTTGCCTGTAAACCTGTAATACCAGCGCTGTAGGGAAGTGAGTGGTGACAATAACTTGCAAGTTAGCACCTCCCCGCTCATAACGCAAAACTCGTAATCTAGCCGAATGTTAGGTGTTAGTGTAAGACAGGTTAGGTTTTATTTTACAGGTAAATTTGTATTTATTTTAACTAGGTAGTTAGTAAATAGTTAATGTGATGATAGCAGGATGTGATGTCACTAGCATGTGGGCGGGGCTTAGGTCCGGTGTCTGTGTCGCAGTTAGTTTAGTACAATCAACCTGTCTGGATGTGTATTGCTATGCTCTGTAATAAAATAGAGTTGTACCATCATTGCTGTGTCCTGCATATGTCCTGCATCTCATGACATGGTGTCAGAAGTTCTGGACTACGCTTCTGTTTCTGATGATGACGATGTCAAAGTTTACCCCACCTGAGCCTTTTGACTTTTCTCAGCCTGCAGCTTGGCCCACATGGCGTCAGCGGTTTCAGCGCTTCAGGATTGCATCCAAACTGAACAAGGAGAGTGGTGAAGTACAAGTTAATTCTCTTTTATATTCTATGGGGAAAGATGTAGAGCCAGTGTTCAATGCTTTTACTTTCCAAGAAGGGGACGAAGTTAACTTTGATATAGTTATGGATAAACTCAGTGCCCACTTTGTGCCCAAAAGAAATGTGATTCATGAGAGAGCTTGTTTTCACAAACGTAATCAGCGTGTGGGAGAATCTGTGGAGTCATTTGTGCGCAGCCTGTATGAATTAGCTGAATTCTGTGAGTTTGGTGTTGCTAAAGAAGAGCAAATCAGAGACAGAATAGTTATTGGAATTGCAGATGCTGAAGTCTCCCTGAAGCTGCAGTTAGAGCCTGATTTAACGTTAGACGGGGCTATTAGGATGGCCCGCCAGAGTGAACTGGTGAAAAAGCAAAGTGCTGATCTGAGGTCTGTGGATGAAGTGCAACAGTCTAGGAAAATTACTAGTGAAAGGCACAGTGTGAGCGGTAGATCTAAAGTACTGGAAAGGCCTAGAAGTGGATGGGCGCAACATGGCCGATGCACACGGTGCTACCGGGCTCATGATCAGAGTGCTATATGCCCGGCCAGAGATAAAAGATGCAGAAAATGTAACAGAATAGGCCATTTTGAAGTGGTGTGTAAAACTGAATACATTAAGGAGATGCAGGTGGACAGTGACCAGGAGGGTCAGGAAGTGTCTTTTGTGGGGTCTGTTGTGGAACGGACAAGCTCAGAGGAAGATTGGAAAGTTACCTTTACTGTAATGGGAGCCAATGTTGATTTTAAGATTGACACAGGAGCTGATATCACTGTAATGTCTTTTGCTGAATTTATGAAACTGCCTCGACAGCCCCAGCTGGCGAAGGTTACTACAAATTTTCATAGTCCTGGTGGCCGCATTGATTGTGTGGGGAAATTTCTTGCCAGCTGTGAGTACAAACAAAGGAAGTTCACCATGTGGGTGCATGTGATCCGAGGTCAGTGTGTTAACAGTTTATTGAGCAGAAAAGCAGCCTGTGACTTGGGCCTCGTGGCCAGAGTGAATGAGATCTCTGAAGATATGTTTGGCGAGTTGGGCCTACTGAGCTGCAAACCTGTCCGTATAGCACTTAAAAGTGACGCAGTCCCGTACAGTATTTCTACTCCTCGTAGAATTCCGTTCCCGCTCATGCCTCAAGTGGAGAAAGAGCTCATGCGCATGAAGTCTATGGGGGTTATTGAAGAGGTTGTTGAAGCAACTGATTGGTGTGCCCCCATTGTTCCAGTTGCAAAGAAAAACGTAAAGGTGCGCATCTGTGTGGACCTGAAAAGGTTGAATGAGGCAGTGAAGAGGGAGAGATTTGTGCTGCCGACACTGGAAGATATAGCCCCGAAGTTGGCTGGGGCGAAGTTCTTTTCCACATTAGACGCTTCTAGCGGCTTTTGGCAGATCCCCCTGGATCCAAAGTGCCGCAAACTGACTACCTTTATCACTCCGGTAGGTCGGTTCTGTTTCTGCAGACTTCCCTTTGGGATATCCTCCGCTCCTGAGATCTTTCAGAGGGAAATGAGTTCTCTCCTGAGTGGCCACGTGGGCACAGCAGTCGTCATGGACGACATTCTAGTGTATGGGTCTACAGTGGAGGAGCATGATCAGCGTTTGAGTTGTGTGCTGCAGGCTATCAAAGAGTCTGGGCTGAAGCTGAATAAAGAAAAATGTCATTTTAGGAAAACTGAATTATGCTACTTTGGGCATATCATCAACGGGGATGGCATCAAGCCGGACCCCGAGAAAATTCGGGCTATCGAACAGATGAAAAGCCCTTCTGATGTACATGAGCTGAGACAGATATTGGGCCTTGTAAATTACGTGGGCAAGTTTCTCCCAGATTTATCTACAGTTTTGCACCCTATCACAGAGTTGCTTAAGAAAGATGTTGCCTGGGTCTGGGGACCCTCACAAGAAAAAGCGTTCCTGCATGCTAAGTCCCTGCTGGGGTCTGCCCCAGTGCTGGGGTTCTACGACCCTTCAAAAAAGACTGTGGTTAGTGCTGATGCAAGCAGTTATGGGTTGGGGGCTGCACTCCTGCAGCTGAATGACAACAAACTACAGCCCATCGCCTACTGTTCCCGCACACTGACGGCTGCGGAGTCAAAATACGCTCAAATTGAGAAAGAGTGCCTGGCTGCAGTTTGGGCCTGTGAGCGCTTTCAGCGTTATCTAGTGGGTTTGGAGAAATTTAGTCTGGAAACTGACCACAAACCGCTAGTCCCTCTTATCAATTCTTATGACATCGACAAAACACCCTTGAGATGCCAGAGACTTTTAATGAGACTACTCAGGTTCAATGTTCAGGCAGTGCATGTGCCGGGGAAGCAGCTGGTTGTGGCAGATACACTGTCCAGGCTCCCGCTGGCTGCTGCTGAAGAATCCTCCACAGAGTCGGATGTAAAAGTGTATGTTGATTCAGTTCTGGCCTCTAAGTCCATTTCTTCAAGGAAACTGGAAGAGATAAAGAAAGAGACATATTTGGACACAGATCTGCAAGAAGTTATAAGGTACATAAGAGATGGCTGGCCCGAGAGCCGGGCAGCCTGGATGTCTTTAAATGCTTACCAGCCAGAGAGGTCGCAGCTCACGGAGCTGGAGGGGTTGGTGCTGTTCCAAGACCGTATTGTAATTCCTGTCAGCATGAGGAAGGAGATGTTAAACAGGATTCACGATGGCCACTTAGGCATTACAAAGTGCAGAGAAAGAGCAGCTACAGCTGTGTGGTGGCCTGGGATCAGCTCCGACATTGCAAATCACGTGTCTAAATGTGCCTTTTGCCGGGAACGCCGGCCTACTCAGAGAAGGGAGCCCTTAATGTCTACTCCGCTGCCTGCGGGGCCGTGGCAGAAAATAGCTGCTGATTTGTGCGAACTGCACGGGAAAAAGTTTCTTGTTGTTATCGACTACTATTCCAGGTATTTGGAAATAGCACCCCTGAATGATATCACAAGTCAGGCCGTTATCATTCGCCTGAAGAGCTTGTTCGCCCGCTGGGGCATTCCAATGGAGCTGGTGAGCGATAATGGCATGCAGTTCGCTTCTACAGAGTTCAGTGCTTTCAGCAGGGAATATGATTTTGTACATTCCACGTCAAGTCCACATTATCCGCAGGCCAACGGAATGGCTGAAAGGGCAGTTCAAACAACAAAATTCATTCTAAAGCAATCTGAACCGTACCTAGCCCTCTTGTCATACAGGGCGACGCCCATTCAAGCCACCGGGTTTAGCCCGGCACAGCTGATGCTAGGACGCCAGATTCGCACCACTTTACCCTCAGTGGGTGTCTTCAAGCCGCCTGGCCCTGTTCCTCGGGACGAAGTCCTTAGGAGGGATGAAGAGGCCAAAAAGGGTTATCGTTTCTTCTACGACAGGAGACATTCTGTCAGGCCTTTACAGGAACTGAAAGCGGGCCAAAGTGTCAGAATTAAACTGGATGATGAGAAGAAATGGAAGACGCCTGCTACGGTAGTGGGCCGCTCTCCAGAACCAAGGTCTTACACAGTCCTTACAGAGGGAGGGACGGTTACACGCCGTAACCGAAGACATCTTCAGCCTGTACCTGAGAGTCTGGAACCGGATACCTCAGTACCACCGCCGGTGGGATCCCCTGTTCTAAGAGAGGTGCCTTCCCCTCAGCAAGATCATAGCGGGGATATATCTTTGCCTCCAGCAGACTCTTGTTCACCATCTTCTGTATCAGAGGACAGTTCATGCAAAGTTACATCAAGCGGAAGAGTGGTGAGGCTTCCGGCCCGATACAGGGACTGACTTTAGCTAGAACAGTGACCGGAAGTATGGGCAGAATAATCCCATGGTCACTGTGGACTAGGGTAGTCTACCCCGATGTCCAAGTCAGGATGTAATTTATTTGTTCATGTTTTCTAATCTATCTGTTTTTATAATGTTCTAAAACAAAATGTTGTTGTATACCCTGTTGGTGTACCTTGTTATTTAATATATGCGAATGTATGCTTTGTCTTTGAAAAAGGGGAAGATGTGATGATAGCAGGATGTGATGTCACTAGCATGTGGGCGGGGCTTAGGTCCGGTGTCTGTGTCGCAGTTAGTTTAGTACAATCAACCTGTCTGGATGTGTATTGCTATGCTCTGTAATAAAATAGAGTTGTACCATCATTGCTGTGTCCTGCATATGTCCTGCATCTCATGACAGTTAATAACTATTTACTAACTAGTCTACCTAGTTAAAATAAATACAAACTTACCTGTGAAATAATAATAAAACCTATTGGCTAGATTACGAGTCTTGCGTTATGAGTAAAAAAGCAGCGTTAAGCCTCATAACACTGCCTTTTTACTACCGCTGCTATTACGAGTCTTGCAGATTTAGGGACACCGCACACTTTTTTAGCCTTACCGCAAATCAACTTACGCAATTTGCGTATAGTCTATTTTCAATGGGACTTCCATAGTGCCGGAATTACAAGCTTGTCCTGGGAGGCCAAAAAGTGAGCGGTAAACCCTATCCCGTCAAGATTCGTAACGCATTCTAAAGTCAGTAGTTATGAGTTTTACAATACAACACTGTAGCATAAAACTCATAACTAAAGTGCTAAAAAGTACACTAACATCCATAAACTACCTATTAACCCCTAAACCGAGGCCCTCCCGCATCCCAAACACTATAATAAAAATATTAACCCCTAATCTGCCCCTCCAGACATCACCGCCACTATAATAAACATATTAAGCCCTAAACCTCCGCACTCCCGCCTCGCAAACACTAGGTAATATTATTAGCCCCTAACATCGCCACCACCTACATACATTTATTAACCCTTAATCTGCCGTCCCAGACGTTGCTGCCACTTTACTAAATTTATTAACCGCTAAACCTAAGTCTAACCCTAACCCTCACTAACTTAAATATAATTAAAATAAATCTAAAGAAAACCTACAATTAATAACTAAATATTTCCTATTTAAAACTAAATGCTTACCTGTAAAATAAACCCTAAGCTAGCTACAATATAACTAATAGTTACATTGTAGCTAGCTTAGGTTTTATTTTTATTTTACAGGCAAGTTTGTATTTATTTTAACTAGGTAGAATAGTTACTAAATAGTTATTAACTATTAAATAACTACCTAGCTAAAATAAATACAAATTGACCTGTAAAATAAAACCTAACCTGTTTTACACTAACACCTAACCTAACCCTACAATTAAATAAATTCCCTAAATTAAATACAATTCCCTAAATTAAATACAATTAGCTAAATTACACACAAAAAACAAACACTAAATTACAGAAAATAAAAAACAAATTACAAGATATTTAAACGAATTACACCTAATCTAATAGCCCTATCAAAATAAAAAAGCCCACCCAAAATAAAAAAAAACCCTAGCCTAAACTAAACTACCAATAGCCCTTAAAAGGGCCTTTTGCGGGACATTGCCCCAAATAAATCAGCTCTTTTACCTGTATAATGTAGGTGTCGGCGATGTCAGGGCAGCAGAATAGGGGTTAATAAATATAATTTAGGTGTTGGTGATGTTGGGGGCTGCAGATTAGGGGTTAATAAGTATAATGTAGTTGGCGGCAATGTTGGGGCGGCAGATTAGGGGTTAATAAATAAAATTAGGGCAGATTAGGGGTTAATAAATAAAATGTCGGTGATGTCGGGGGCGGCAGATTAGGGGTCAATAAGTGTAAGATTAGGGGTGTTTAGACTTGGGTTTCATGTTAAGGTGTTAGGTGTAAACATAAAATGTGTTTCCCCATAGGAATCAATGGGGCTGCATTACTGAGCTTTACATTGCTTTTTTGCAGGTGTTAGACTTTTTCTCAGCCGGCTCTCCCCATTGATGTCTATGGGGAAATTGTGCATGAGCACGTACAAGCAGCTCACCGCTGACTTAAGCAGCGCTGGTATTGGAGTGCGGTATGGAGCACAGTTTTGCTCTACGCCCACTTCTTGCCTTTTAACGCCGGGTTTGTAAAAACCTGTAATACAAGTGCTGTAGGTAAGTGAGCGGTGACAATAACATGCAAGTTAGTACCGCACCCCTCATAACGCAAAACTCGTAATCTAGTCGTAAGATAGCTACAATGTAAGTATTATTTATATTGTAGCTACCTTAGGGTTTATTTTACAGGTAAGTATGTTTAGTTTTAAATAGGAATTATTTAGTTAATAATAGTATTTTTTATTTAGATTTATTTTAATTATATTAAAGTTAGGGGTGTTAGGGTTAGACTTAGGGTTAGGGTTAGGTTTAGGGGTTAATAACTTTAGTATAGTGGCGGCGGTGACATTGGGGGCAGTCGATTAGGGGTGAATAATATTTAACTAGTGTTTGTTATGCGGGAGTACAGCGGTTTAGGGGTTAATATGTTTATTATAGTGGTGTCGATGTCCGGAGCGGCAGATTAGGGGTTAATAATATTTAACTAGTGTTTGCGATGAGGGAGTATGGCGGTTTAGGGGTTAATATGTTTATTATAGTGGCGGCAATGTCCGAAGCGGCAGATTAGGGATTAATAATTTTATTTTAGTATTTGCAATGCGGGAGGGCCTCGGTTTAGGGGTTAATAGGTAGTTTATGGGTGTTAGTGTACTTCGTAACACTTTAGTTATGAGTTTTATGCTACAGCTTTGTAACGTAAAACCCATAACTACTGACTTTCAGTTTACGGTACGGATCTTGTAGTTATGGGCTGTACCGCTCACTTTTTGGCCGAACAGGCAAACTCGTAATATCGGCGCTCTGGAAGTCTCATTGAAAAAGGGCTTTTTAAAATGTGCGGTAGTTACGTTGCGTGATGGACAAAAAAGTCTGCGGTACAGCTATACCTACAAGACTCGTAATACCAGCAGTAGTGAAAAAGCAGCGTTATGAGGCTTTTTCACTCATAACACAAAACTCGTAATCTAGCCGTTAGTGTTTTATTAATTTTCGTAATTTTAGCAGGGTTTTTTTGGTAATGTTAGATTTTTTTATTTTTTCGTAGTGTTAGGTTTTTTAAATTTGTAATCAAGGTTTTTTTATTTTTTATTTATTTTATTTTATTAAAATAGTTATGTTAAGTTTATTTATAGTTTAATCTTTTTTTTTTTATTTCACAGGTAAGTTTTTATTTATTTTAAGATAGTTATATTGTAAATTTAATTGAAAGTTAGGGGGGTGTTAGGTTTAGGTGAATAGTTTAATTTAGTGATATGATATGTGGGGGGCCGGCGGTTTAGGGGTTAATATGTTTAGTTTAGTATTAGCGATGTGGGGGGCCGGCGTATTAGGAGTTAATAGGTTTATTATAGTAGTTGCGATTTGGGGGGCCGGCGGTTTAGGGGTTAATATGTTTATTTAGTGTTGGCGATGTGGGTCGGCGGCGGGTTAGGGTTTTATAGGTGTAATATAGTATTTGCAATGCGGGGGCATGGCGGTTTAGGTGTTAATAGGTAGTTTATGGGTGTGAGTGTACTTTATAACATTTTAGTTATGAGATTTGTGAAACATTTTTGTTTTGCAATATCCATAACTACTGGTCTCAGATAGCGGAATGGATCATGGTGGTATAGACTATAACGCTAGCATAATAGCAGGACCACACAACCTGTAATACAGATGCTATGAAAATCCCACGCTCAAAAGCCATTTTTTAAATGCGGAGTGGAGACTTGCGTAAAAGCTAAAATGCTTGCGGTATAGCTGTACCGCAGTGACTTGTAATACGGGAGACCTGCATATTCCGCACGCAAAGGTACATTTTTCAGCAGAATAGCCGTACTGAATCATACCGCAAAAATTGTAATTTAGGTCATATTTAGGAATTGCTCTTTAGCGCTTCCCTTTATTTCCACTTTGCTTTCCACTTTCTCCTATATATGTTGGGGGATATACTGTATATCTAGTAAAGGGTAGCTATTTCCTCCAATAGTTATTTGCGCAAGTTATACTACACCCCTGTAACTCCTACTACAATAAAAGAGCTACAATGAAAGTATAATAAAACGCAAGTGAAACATATTAAAATGAAGTATTACACACTCTCTCACACACACACACATAATGTACTGTATCTATATATACAGTATATATATGTATGTATTTATATATGTTTGTGGGCATATATATTTGTATGTGTATATATATATATATATATATATATATATATATACGTATATACAGTATCTCACAAAAGTGAGTACACCCCTCACATTTTTGTAAATATTTTATTATATCTTTTCATGTGACAACACTGACGAAATTACACTTTGCTACAATGTAAAGTAGTGATTGTACAGCCTGTATAATAGTGTAAGTTTGAAGTCCCCTCAAAATAACTCAACACACAGCCATTAATGTATAAACCGTTGGCAATAAAAGTGAGTACACCCCTAAGTGGAAATGGCCAAATTGGGCCCAAAGTGTCAATATTTTGTGTGGCCACCATTATTTTCCAGCACTGCCTTAACCCTCTTGGGCATGGAGTTCACTAGAGCTTCACAGGTTGCCACTGGAGTCCTCTTCCAGTGGCGTCACTAGGGTTGGTGTCACCCGGTGCGGTAAGTCATGGTGTCACCCCCCCCCCCCAGAAAGCAGACACACACAAAAACACAGGCAAACACACATACAAACACTCAGACTCACTTAAAAACATACTCAGATGCACACACAAACACTTGGAAACACACTCAGACACATACACAAAAACACATACACAAAAACACTGAGACACACAAAAACTCAGACACACACATACAAAATATGTAAACTGCACTGCATTAATTATGAAGCTCATGCCTAGAGCTGCTCCCTGGCTCAGCAGAACATCAAATGAAAGATAAACAGAGCACTCTAAAATAAATCACTGAAGAAAAGGTTTAGGCGCGCAAACTATGAAAATTCTGCTCTCTGACTCTGACAGCCCCAGGCCATGACACTCCCACCACCATGCTTGACTGTAAGCAAGATACACTTGTCTTTGTACTCCTCACCTGGTTGCCACCACACACGCTTGACACCATCTGAACCAAATAAGTTTATCTTGGTCTCATCGGACCACAGGACATGGTTCCAGTAATCCATGTCCTTAGTCTGCTTGTCATCAAACTGTTTGCAGGCTTTCTTGTGTATCATCTTTAGAAGAGGCTTTCTTCTGGGACGACAGCCATGCAGACCAATTTGATGCAGTGTGTGGCATATGGTCTGTGCACTGACAGGCTGACCCCCACCCCTTCAACCTCTGCAGCAATGTTGGCAGCACTCATACGTCTGTTTCCCAAAGACAACCTCTGGATATAATGCTGAGCACGTGCACTCAACTTCTTTGGTTGACCATGGCGAGGCCTGTTCTGAGTGGAACCTGTCCTGTGAAACCGCTGTATTGTATTGCCCACCGTGCTGCAGCTCAGTTTCAGGGTCTTGGCAATCTTCTTATAGCCTAGGCCATCTTTATGTAGAGCAACAATTCTTTTTTTCAGATCATCAAAGAGTTCTTTGCCATGAGGTGCCATGTTGAACTTCCAGTGACCAGTATGAAAGAGTGTGAGAGCGATAATACCAAATTTAACACACCTACTCCCCATTCACACCTGAGACCTTGGAATGCTAACGAGTCACATGACACCGGGGAGGCAAAATTGCTTATTGGGCCCAATTTGGACATTTCCACTTAGCAAAGTGTCATTTCTTCAGTGTTGTCAAATGAAAATATATAAAAAAATATTTACAAAAATGTGAGGGGTGTACTCACTTTTGTGAGATACTGCGCATATATATATATATGCAAACAAACAAGGTAACAGCGCTCAACGGGACCCCACTTGAATAATTGAAAATTGAAAACAGTACCTGTCTTCCTGTGTTGCGGCACGCTGTAGACAGTGGAAGTAGTTGATAGGAGGAGACCTGCAGCTGAGAGCGCTCAGTACCCGGTCTGTGAGCCGGGTCAAAATTAGTTATAGATCCAAAAGAGGCAGAGCGCAAAAAAAGCGCAAGAGGACCCCTTAATAGATAAAATAAATCCAGCTTTATTCAAACTTATACACGGAGTAAAAACATAACAGCTACCAGGGCTGTGTAAAACACAGGTGATAAAAACAAACACAATGTCTGCTGATCAGGACCTCATGCAGACATGTTTCGTGCGGTTGCGCACTTGGTCACTGCATGTGTGTGGTCCTGATCAATAGTAGCTTTATAGCTTGGTTTCTTAAAGTAACAGCATACAATATTTTGTGACATTGTGTCAAATTTTCAATAATCTAAACCTAAGTTTTCTTGAAGTGTATGGAGGAAAATACTATATATTCAAATGTGTTTTGGCCCTAATTCCATTAAATGTATATTACTGCACGTAAATTCAAATATATGTATTTAAATCATATTTATATTGTTTGGTAATTGATTGTTGCCCTTTATATCATTTGGCTTCCTTTTTTTTTGTAAAGCACTTAACTGCATAATGTGTTAGATGAAATTTAAAGATAGATAGTTTCTATCCTGCTAATTATTTTATTTTATTTTATTTTAATTTACAAATAGATCCAGATCTCTCCTCATATTGAGGCCTAAAGGATTACTTGTCTGCAACTTAAAAATCCAAAAAACTTCACGTTTATTTAGTTTGTCTTCCCTATCTCCCCCTCTTTTCCATACAGGGACATGATCTATTCCCTGAATTTTTAGTAGGGAGGCATTAGCATTGTGGTGATTTTTGAAATGTCTGGATACCGGCGTATCCGTTTCTTCATCCTCTATGGATCTTCAATGTTGGAGAAATCTGTCTTTGATACTACGCTTCGTTTTACCTACATATTGAATATTACACATTTGACATGTAAGTAGGTACACTACATGTGTTGTTGAACAATTTATGTAGTAATTAATATTGTGTCTTTGTTGTGTAGCATTTGAGATAAAGCTATCTCCTTCAATTACATGATGACAAGTTTTACAGATATTTCTTCTGCATTTGAAGAAACCCTTTCTTCCTTTCAGCCAACATTTGTTGGTCTTACTAGGGAGATCATATGGAGAAAGATAATTAGATAAAGTCTTACCTCTTTTAGATACTATATCTATTCCTTTACTGATTATTGTTTTTAATGTTGGGTCTAAGTATAAGACTGGAATTGTTTCTTTTACAATTTTTTTAATGTTGTTAAAATCTTTGCTGTAGGTAGTAATGAATCTGAGTTTGTCTTTATCTTTAGAATCAGATTTTTTTGTCCTATGTTTAAATAATTCTTCCCTAGTTTTTTTCCTGTACCTCTAATTTAGCCTTCGTCAGTGTTTCCTCATTGTAACCTCTCTGTTTTAATCTGGTGGTTATGATATCACATTGTTTTTCAAAGTCTTCATCATTGGAGCAGTTTCTCCTGGCTCTTATGTATTCCTCATTTGGGGATACCTTTAAGCACATGTTTGGGATGACATGAGTCATATTGTAAAGTGGTATTAACAGCTGTTGGTTTTCTATATAGAGATGTTATTATAACTTGCCTTTCTCGATTTGCTTTTAATTCCAAGTCCAAAAAATTAATGGACTCTGAGTTGTACTCTCCCACAAATTTCAGGCCACATTGGTTTTGATTTAGATAGTTGTAGAAGCCTTCTACTTCAGATTTATCTACCTGAAAAAAATGTGCCACATTTTCTTTGAAGGGATTTCTGTCTCCAAAGATGTGGAACAGCTCCCACCAACCCATAAAAAGGTTGGCGTAAGAGGGGGCAAATTGGGCCCCATAGCTGTTCCACGTCTTTGGAGAAAGTACTCCCCCTCAAACAAAGAAATTATGGGTAAGGAGATATTCAATGGCATTCAATAAAAATGCTGTGGTTGAGGATTCATAGTCACTATAGTGATTTTAAAAAAAATCTATTGCTGTCAAACCTAGATTATGCTGAATACATGTATACAGCGAAGATACATCTACTACCAAAAATGTATAATTGGCTTTCCATTTGATGTTATTTAGTTTATTAAGTAGTGCTGTACTGTCTTGTATATAGCTTAAAAGACCTTTGACTAGAGGTTGTAAAAACACATCTATGAGATCTGAAAGGGGCTCATTTAGAGAATTAATCCCTGCAATAATTAGGCACCCTGGTGGACTGACTGGGTCTTTATGTAGTTTGGGAAAGTAGTTTGGGAAAGTAATGGAATATAGGTATAACAGAATTGGGAGGTGTAAGTGCTTCTGCTGTGGAAGGAGTGATAATATTATCCAATTTAGCCTTTTGGACTATTCTCATTAGTTCTTTTCTATATTCCCTCAATGGATTACTTGTTAATTTAGAGTAAACTTCTTTGTCAGATAGTTGCCTTTTTGCCTCACTTAGATAATCTTGGGTATTTAAAATAACCACGTTACCACCCTTATCAGATGGACGAATTACGATGTTTTCATTATCTTTTAGTGTTTTACATATACACAGTCATGGCCAAAAATATTGGCACCCCTACATTTCTGTCAGTCAATGCACCACTTCGCCCAGAAAATTGTTGCGATTACAAATCTTTAGGCATTCTCATGTTAATTTATTTTGTTTGTATTGGTTTGACATAAAAAAGTAGAGAAAAAGAAAGCCAAATCTGACACATTCCACGCACAACTCCAAAAATGAACTGGACAAAATTATTGGCAACTTCTCAAAATTGTAAGAAATAATTGTATTCCAAGTTTGTGATGCTCCTGTAATTTGTAATTAAACTCACCTGTATCAATTAACAGGTGCTGACAATATAAAAATCACACCGGCAACCAGTTAAAATGGTGAATAATTGACTTAACCTTTCTGTTGTGTGTTTCTGTGTGCCACACTGAGCATGGAGAAGAGAAAGAACAGCAAATAATTGTCTAAGGATTTGAGAACTGTGGAAAAGCATGGACAATCTCAATGTTTTAGTCAGATTGTTATTTTTTTTTTTTGTTTTAGTTAAAATATGAGTTTTTTAGTTGTACATCACTCACTTCTGTTATCTCTTTCATAATGAGTCTTTCAAATGTTTCTAGACAAGGGCCTTTGTCATTTTGGGGATAGAATGTTGATTTATATTTAAGTATAACACAGATGTTTTTTGAAAGCTTGAAATAAAAGTTGTTTTTGTTCAAAACACCTCGTTAAAACACTTGCATAAAAGGTATGAAAACATAATTTATGCTTACCTGATAAATTCCTTTCTTCTGTAGTGTGATCAGTCCACGGGTCATCATTACTTCTGGGATATTAACTGCTCCCCTACAGGAAGTGCAAGAGGATTCACCCAGCAGAGCTGCTATATAGCTCCTCCCCTCTACGTCACCTCCAGTCATTCGACCAAGGACTAACGAGAAAGGAGAAGCCAAGGGTGTAGTGGTGACTGGAGTATAATTTAAAAAATATTTACCTGCCTTAAAAAAACAGGGCGGGCCGTGGACTGATCACACTACAGAAGAAAGGAATTTATCAGGTAAGCATAAATTATGTTTTCTTCTGTTAAGTGTGATCAGTCCACGGGTCATCATTACTTCTGGGATACCAATACCAAAGCAAAAGTACACAGATGACGGGAGGGATAGGCAGGCTCTTTATACAGAAGGAACCACTGCCTGAAGAACCTTTCTCCCAAAAATAGCCTCCGAAGAAGCAAAAGTGTCAAATTTGTAAAATTTGGAAAAAGTATGAAGCGAAGACCAAGTTGCAGCCTTGCAAATCTGTTCAACAGAGGCCTCATTCTTAAAGGCCCAAGTGGAAGCCACAGCTCTAGTGGAATGAGCTGTAATTCTTTCAGGAGGCTGCTGTCCAGCAGTCTCATAAGCTAAACGAATTATGCTACGAAGCCAAAAAGAGAGAGAGGTAGCAGAAGCTTTTTGACCTCTCCTCTGACCAGAGTAAACGACAAACAGGGAAGACGTTTGTCGAAAATCTTTAGTTGCCTGTAAATAAAATTTAAGGGCACGAACTACATCCAGATTGTGCAAAAGACGTTCCTTCCTCGAAGAAGGATTTGGGCACAAGGATGGAACAACAATCTCCTGATTGATATTCCTGTTAGTGACTACCTTAGGTAAGAACCCAGGTTTAGTACACAGAACTACCTTATCCGAGTGAAAAATCAAATAAGGAGAATCACAATGTAAGGCTGATAACTCAGAGACTCTTCGAGCCGAGGAAATAGCCATTAAAAATAGAACTTTCCAAGATAACAACTTTATATCAATGGAATGAAGGGGTTCAAACGGAACGCCCTGTAAAACGTTAAGAACAAGGTTTAAACTCCATGGTGGAGCCACAGCTTTAAACACAGGTTTAATCCTGGCCAAAGCCTGACAAAAGGCCTGAACGTCTGGAACTTCTGACAGACGCTTGTGTAACAGAATGGACAGAACTGAGATCTGTCCCTTTAAGGAACTAGCGGATAACCCCTTTTCTAAACCTTCTTGTAGAAAAGACAATATCCTAGGAATCCTAACCTTACTCCAAGAGTAACCTTTGGATTCGCACCAATATAGGTATTTACGCCATATTTTATGGTAAATCTTTCTGGTAACAGGCTTCCTAGCCTGTATTAAGGTATCAATAACTGACTCAGAAAAACCACGCTTTGATAAGATCAAGCGTTCAATTTCCAAGCAGTCAGCTTCAGAGAAGTTAGATTTTGATGTTTGAAAGGACCCTGAATCAGAAGGTCCTGTTTCAGAGGTAACGACCAAGGTGGACAGAATGACATGTCCACCAAATCTGCATACCAAGTCCTGCGTGGCCATGCAGGCGCTATTAGAATCACTGATGCTTTCTCCTGTTTGATTCTGGCAATCAATCGAGGAAGCATCGGGAAAGGTGGAAACACATAAGCCATCCTGAAGGTCCATGGTGCTGTCAAGGCATCTATCAGGACTGCTCCCGGATCCCTGGATCTGGACCCGTAGCGCGGAAGCTTGGCGTTCTGTCGAGACGCCAGGAGATCTATCTCTGGTTTTCCCCAACGTCGAAGTATTTGGGCAAAGACCTCTGGATGAAGTTCCCACTCCCCCGGATGAAAAGTCTGACGACTTAAGAAATCCGCCTCCCAGTTCTCCACTCCCGGGATGTGGATTGCAGACAGGTGGCAAGAGTGAGACTCTGCCCAGCGAATTATCTTCGATACTTCCATCATTGCTAGGGAGCTTCTTGTCCCTCCCTGATGGTTGATATAAGCTACAGTCGTGATGTTGTCCGACTGGAACCTGATGAACCCCCGAGTTGTTAACTGGGGCCAAGCCAGAAGAGCATTGGGGACTGCTCTCAATTCCAGAATGTTTATTGGAAGGAGACTCTCCTCCTGATTCCATAGTCCCTGAGCCTTCAGAGAATTCCAGACAGCGCCCCAACCTAGTAGGCTGGCGTCTGTTGTTACAATTGACCAGTCTGGCCTGCTGAATGGCATTCCCCTGGACAGATGTGGCCGATAAAGCCACCATAGAAGAGAATTTCTGGTCTCTTGATTCAGATTTAGAGTAGGGGACAAATCTGAGTAATCCCCATTCCACTGACTTAGCATGCACAGTTGCAGTGGTCTGAGATGTAGGCGTGCAAAAGGAACTATGTCCATTGCTGCTACCATTAGTCCGATTACCTCCATGCATTGAGCTACTGACGGGTGTTGAATGGAATGAAGGACACGGCATGCATTTTGAAGTTTTGTTAACCTGTCCTCTGTCAGGTAAATCTTCATTTCTACAGAATCTATCAGAGTCCCCAGGAAGGGAACTCTTGTGAGTGGAAAGAGAGAACTTTTCTCTTCGTTCACTTTCCATCCATGCGACCTTAGAAATGCCAGTACTATCTCTGTATGAGATTTGGCAGTTTGAAAGCTTGAAGCTTGTATCAGTATGTCGTCTAAGTACGGAGCTACTGAAATTCCTCGCGGTCTTAGTACCGCCAGAAGAGTGCCCAGAACCTTTGTGAAGATTCTTGGAGCCGTAGCCAGTCCGAATGGAAGAGCTACAAACTGGTAATGCCTGTCTAAAAAGGCAAACCTTAGATACCGGTAATGACTTCTGTGAATCGGTATGTGAAGGTAAGCATCCTTTAAATCCACTGTGGTCATGTACTGACCCTCTTGGATCATGGGCAAAATTGTTCGAATAGTTTCCATCTTGAACGATGGAACTCTTAGGAATTTGTTTAGGATCTTTAAATCCAAGATTGGCCTGAAGGTTCCCTCTTTCTTGGGAACTACAAACAGATTTGAGTAAAACCCTTGTCCTTGTTCCGACCGCGGAACTGGATGGATCACTCCCATTAATAAAAGATCTTGTACGCAGCGTAGAAACGCTTCCTTCTTTGTTAGGTTTGTTGACAACCTTGACAGATGAAATCTCCCTCTTGGGGGAGAGGATTTGAAGTCCAGAAGGTATCCCTGAGATATGATCTCTAACGCCCAGGGATCCTGAACATCTCTTGCCCAAGCCTGGGCGAAGAGGGAAAGTCTGCCCCCCACTAGATCCGGTCCCGGATCGGGGGCCCTCAATTCATGCTGTCTTAGGGGCAGCAGCAGGTTTTCTGGCCTGTTTGCCCCTGTTCCAGGACTGGTTAGGTTTCCAGCCTTGTCTGTAGCGAGCAACAGCTCCTTCCTGTTTTGGTGCAGAGGAAGTTGATGCTGCTCCTGCTTTGAAATTACGAAAGGAACGAAAATTGGACTGTCTAGCCTTGGCTTTGGCCTTGTCCTGAGGCAGGGCATGACCTTTACCTCCTGTAATGTCAGCAATAATCTCTTTCAAGCCGGGCCCGAATAAGGTCTGCCCTTTGAAAGGAATATTAAGCAATTTAGATTTAGACGTAACATCAGCTGACCAGGATTTCAGCCACAGAGCTCTGCGTGCCTGAATGGCGAATCCTGAATTTTTAGCCGCAAGTTTAGTTAAATGTACTACGGCATCTGAAATAAATGAATTAGCTAACTTAAGGAATTTAAGTTTGTGTGTGATGTCATCTAGTGTGGATGATTGAAGTGTCTCTTCCAGAGACTCAAACCAAAATGCTGCTGCAGCCGTGACAGGCGCAATACATGCAAGAGGTTGCAATATAAACCCTTGTTGAACAAACATTTTCTTAAGGTAACCCTCTAATTTTTTATCCATTGGATCTGAAAAAGCACAGCTATCCTCCACTGGGATAGTGGTACGCTTAGCTAAAGTAGAAACTGCTCCCTCCACCTTAGGGACCATTTGCCATAAGTCCCGTGTGGCGGCGTCTATTGGAAACATCTTTCTGAATATAGGAGGGGGTGAGAAAGGCACACCGGGTCTATCCCACTCCTTAGTAACAATGTCAATAAGTCTCTTAGGTATAGGAAAAACGTCAGTACTCGTCGGTACCGCAAAATATTTATCCAACCTACACATTTTCTCTGGGATTGCAACTGTGTTACAATCATTCAGAGCCGCTAATACCTCCCCTAGTAACACACGGAGGTTCTCAAGCTTAAATTTAAAATTTGAAATGTCTGAGTCCAGTTTATTTGGATCAGAACCGTCACCCACAGAATGAAGCTCTCCGTCTTCACGTTCTGCAAACTGTGACGCAGTATCAGACATGGCCCTTGCATTATCAGCGCACTCTGTTCTCACCCCAGAGTGATCACGTTTACCTCTTAGTTCTGGTAGTTTAGCCAAAACTTCAGTCATAACAGTAGCCATATCTTGTAATGTGATTTGTAATGGCCGCCCAGATGTACTCGGCGCTACAATATCACGCACCTCCTGAGCGGGAGATGCAGGTACTGACACGTGAGGCGAGTTAGTCGGCATAACTCTCTCCTCGTTGTTTGGTGAAATATGTTCAATTTGTACAGATTGACTGTTTTTTAAAGTAGCATCAATACATTTAGTACATAAATTTCTATTGGGCTCCACTTTGGCATTAACACATATAGCACAGAGATATTCCTCTGAATCAGACATGTTTAACACACTAGCAAATAAACAGCAACTTGGAAATACTTTTCAAAGTAATTTACAAATAATATGAAAACGAACTGTGCCTTTAAGAAGCACAGAAAAAAATTATAACAGTTAAAATAATTAAGTTATAGCATCAATCTTTGTCAGAATATACAGTTTTAGCAAAAGATTGTTCCCCTCAGCAATGATAACTAACCCAGGCAGCAGAAAAAAATACACAAATCAACGTTTTTTTTATCACAGTCAATACAATCAGCACAGCTCTGCTGTAATGATTACTTCCCTCAAAAAAGGCTTTGGAGATCCCTGAACTCTGTAGAGATGAACCGGATCATGCAGGAAGAAAATGAACCTCTGACTGAGTTTTTTTTGATGCATAGTAAAAGCGCCAAAAATGGCCCCTCCCCCACACACATAACAGTGAGAGGGATCAGTGAACTGCTCTAATTTAAATCAAAACTATTGCCAAGTGGAAAAATAGTGCCCAAAACATTTTTTCACCCAGTACCTCAGAGAAAAAAACGTTTTTACATGCCAGCAAAAAAACGTTTTACCTCAATAATTAATTGTCATTTAAAACCTATTGCAAGTCCCTGCAAATTAGGTTAAGTCTATGTATACAGTCTAAAAACCAGAGAAGTACTATTCCCCAGAAAACTGAAGTGTAAAATATACATACATGACAGCCTGATATCAGCTACATCTACTGCATTCAAGGCTGAGTTTACATTATAAGGGTATGGCAGGATTTTCTCATCAATTCCATGTCAGAAAATAATAAACTGCTACATACCTCTTTGCAGATTAATCTGCCTGCTGTCCCCTGATCTGAAGTTTACCTCTCCTCAGATGGCCGAGAAACAGCAATATGATCTTAACTACTCCGGCTAAAATCATAGAAAAAACTCAGGTAGATTCTTCTTCAAATTCTACCAGAGAAGGAATAACACACTCCGGTGCTATTATAAAATAACAAACTTTTGATTGAAGATATAAAAACTAAATATATCACCATAGTCCTCTCACACATCCTATCTAGTCGTTGGGTGCAAGAGAATGACTGGAGGTGACGTAGAGGGGAGGAGCTATATAGCAGCTCTGCTGGGTGAATCCTCTTGCACTTCCTGTAGGGGAGCAGTTAATATCCCAGAAGTAATGATGACCCGTGGACTGATCACACTTAACAGAAGAAACACCTTTTAGTTTGGACTGGAAACATATGTTGCAATTCAGCAATTATCCAATTTAATTATCTACTTCACGTGCCCAGGAGTGGCTATATAAAGTCCTAGAATATCTGTGATCAGTAGTAAGCTTGAAAAAAGCCAGAGGAAGCCGTCTGAAATGCGATGGAAACTACTCACGATTTAAACAGTTATCTGCTCTTATTTGGGGCTTTCATTGAGCCCCACCATTACTGCTAATAGAGTTGTGTGCTCGCAAACAAAATAGAGAAAGCTCTGCCTTTTTAAGTTTAACACATTTGAATATATGGATCACAAATACAGCTGTGTGTTCTCCAGCAAGACACAAATGCCTACCTGCCCAATTACATGCAATTGGATAAAAGGATTTGTCCCATCTGGGCTTCCGTATTCTGCCCGCACCAGGCCACTGGACCACTGAAACAGAGCAATCCACTCTTAAGACCGCTGCTTCTTAACTGCTGTTTCCGGCAAGCTTGAAGGCTCACGTGGAAATAGATGTATTAGGCACCATATGGTGCTTAATAATTCGGCCCCATTGTACACTCACTTACCCCTCCTAAACTGAGAATTTTCATTTACTGGTTTATGGTAGAAACTATGCTTTTAAGTTATTCCTTTTAGAAATAATTAAATACCCGGCTTTAGTTTGTGCTATAATTTTTTTTTTTTTCTTTAAATATTATTTTTATTCAAGGTTTTGCAAATCCATAACATAACAACTCGCAGGACCCCTTTTTCAGCAATATAAACAAATAGAATAGTGGGTCAATTGACCCTACACAGAAAATTCTGCACATTTGAGAAGGATAGTAAATGATACAACCAAGAAAAACAATATAAATCCATTCGGATTCAAAACATCAAGTTATCCTCACCCTGTACAGAGTCAATTTGTAAGTTATTCCTTGTACGGGTGAGCGGATCAGTGGCAATACAGTAGAGCACTTCAGCTTAGATATTTCAGGTATAGAGGAGAGAAGGGGGGAAGGGTAGGGGGAGGGGCACATATGTGTGGAAGAGGGAGGGGGGAAGGTATGTTACAGTCAGTACTGCTAGATAACTGTGCATGTTATCTGTCAGGGAGAGTAGTCAGGTCGTTAACTGTCAGTTGGGGCGTTGTTTGCCAGAACTTGTTGATGCCACACAGTATCATGGTTGTCCTTCCAATCAGCCCAAGCCATTTCGAACAGGTCAGATTTGTTAAGATCAAAACATATCGCCTTTTCCATAATGTACAGATAGGCCATTGTGCGGGTAATATCCTGCCAGCTGGGGGAAGCCTCCCTTTTCCAAGCCCAGGCTATATTAGTTTTAATCGAAGCCAAAAGATAGACTCCAAAGAGTCCTTGGTGCCTGGGAAGGGCGTGAAGACCTAGGTGGAGGAGAGCAAGCGCTGGACCAGCAGAGACTCTAAAGCCGTAGGCAGAAAGGGTACGTATTCCTCTTTCCCACAGGGGTCTAATAATGGGGCACTCCCACCATATATGTAACAAACTACTATGAAGGCCACAGCCTCTCCAACATAGTGGAGACGTTCCTGGGAACATTTTAGACAAGCGGGTAGGAACAAAGTACCAATGTGAGAGAACTTTATAGTACGTCTTGAACATTGTTACGCAATGTAAAGTCTTCTTAGTCAGCTGGATGGCTCTTTGCCAAGAGTCGATAGAGGTTTCAGTGCCTAAGAGGGCATCCCATCTTAAAAGATGCGGAGCCAAAGTAGGCTGGGAGGTGCTGTCTAGAAGAGCATAGTGTCTCGATAGTGGCCTGACGAGTCTACGCCCTCCTTGCCAGGTAGATTCCCAAGGAGTGGAAGGGCGGGAGGCGGACGGAAGGAAGCTCTAGCTTCTTAAAAAGCTCTGGATCCTAGTGATTTCAAAAGTGAGGAACTTAGGGGTGGCTACTTGCTGGTCCAACTGCGCTAAAGTTATAAATTCGTCCGGCTGTGTGGCGGACCAAAAGTCTGAGACTTTGGTAACCCCTAACCGAGCCCACGTGTTTGGGTGAGTATCTGGCAAGCTCATAAGTAGTCCGGCTACCGAGGTTATAGGGGAAGGATGGGGAGCAATAAGTTGGCAATGCCTAAGCCTATCCCAGACTGATAGGCACTCCAGAATGACCAGATTACCGATGCCCAACGTTCTGCGGCTATGTGGTGGAATCCATATAACATCTCGAAGGAGAACATTGGATGGCAGTGATGCCTGTTCAAGTTCTCTCCATCTGTCGCGGGACTGGAGTACTCCCCATTGGGAGATATGTGTTAGCATAGCTCCTTCGTAATATTTTACTACCGATGGTGATGCGAGTCCGCCCAAGGGAACAGGGAATTGCAAAGTCCTATAGGCAATTCGGGGGGCCTTGCCTTGCCAAATGAACTTTGTGATCTCACTCTGAAATTGGAGGAGGAGATGCATCGGGACTTTAATTGGTAGACAACGGAATAGATATGTTAACTTAGGGAGGAAGGACATTTTAAGCGACGCTATTCTTCCCATCCATGAAATGGACTTATGGTCCCATGTGTTTTTTAGATTGCGTAATTCTGTTAATAAAGGGGAGTAATTATCCTTTATCATTTGTTGGGCACTGGAAGAGAGCTTTACTCCTAAATGGGTAATCCGCTCAGTCAACCACTTGAAATTATATTTGTCTTTCAATTCCCGAATATAGGATTGCAGGATCCCCACCAAAAGATTTTGGTTTTGTGTGAATTAAGTCTATAGAAGGAGAGATCTCCAAATATCTTCAAAGTCTCCAACAGTCTAGGGATGGCTCTGGCAGGGTCTGCGGTGAATACGGTGACATCATCCGCAAACAGTGCTATTTTATGCAGCGTGCCCGAAAGTCTGATGCCTGGAAGGGGCGCATCCGAACGGATTGTTGTGGCCAGAGGTTCAATCGCTAAGGCAAACAACAGGGGTGAAAGTGGACACCCCTGTCTAGTGCCGTTAGATATACTAAACGGCGAGGTCCGAAATCCTAAGCCTCTAACAAATGCTGTTGGGGCCGAGTACAAAGCTTTAATAGCTGCACAGGTTTCGGGTGGGAAATTAAAAGCTTGGAGTGTTTCCCACAGGTATTCCCATCGAACTCGATCAAAAGCCTTCTCAGCATCTAGGGAGATAACTGATAAGGGCTTATGCATCGCTGGTTGACTCGCTCATGATGTTGATGAGATGTCTGGTGTTATCCGGACCCTCTCTGTTGTAAATAAACCCTACCTGATCAGGGCTAATTAGATCTGGTAGCAGTTTGCCGATACGGGTAGCTAAAATCTTAGAATAGATCTTAATATCCATGTTGATCAGGGAAATCGGTCTATAGTTTAAACAGAGAGACGGGTCCTTGCCCGGTTTGGGTATCGTGACAATAGCAGTCTGTAGGAATTCTTCTTTGAGAGACCCATCTCTGCTTGCTAAGTCAAAAAACCTAAGTAGGTACGGAGCCAGTTCATGGATATACTGTTTATAGAACTGGGCAGGGAACCCATCAGGGCCGGGAGCCTTAGAAGGCTTCAGGCGCTTGATGGTTTGCTTAATTTCAAGCAGCGAGATTGGCATGGAGAGCGCGGTTTGCTGCTCTGTCGTGAGCATGGGCAGATTCAGAGTGGATAGGTAATTTTTAATTTCGGATACGGGGGCCGGTTTTGAGGATTCAGCAGTGCCAATGTTGTATAATTTGGAATAAAAATCTGCAAAGCTTTCACCTATCAGGGATGGTTTATTGTGTAGCCTATTATTATGAAGGATTTGTGATATGCGGGTTGCACTGTGTTTGTTCCGTAACTTATTGGCTAGAAGTGTGTCAGCCTTGTTTCCCTTATGGTAAAAGAGTTGTTTTAGCTTGGAAAGGGTACATTGAGTTCGCTTTAATTCCAGATGATTGATATGGTCCCTAACCACTCTAATCTGCTCCGTCAGGTCTGCTGAGATAGAGGCCCGATTGCATGTTTCCAGATGCCTGAGTTTGGTATGCGCCTGCGCAGGCGTTAAGCCGGCCTGCTTCCTCAGATGGCTCTGTTTGCGGATTAGGAGTCCTCGAGCCATTGCTTTGATGGCGCCCCATAGAATATCATCTGGGGTCTGCCCATTGTCATTTTGTCTGAGAAATTCAGATAAGTTGCATTTCAGTTCCTCTCTAAAGGCGATGTCTGTCAGAATATGGCGTGGAAGTCTCCAATCTGCCTGGGGAAATGGCTTGTCTGTGGGGTGTAAGTCAGTTAGTAGTAAGTCGTGATCTGACCAGGAGCTTATAGCAATCTCTGACCGAATAACGGAGTCCAAGGTCTCCGCTTGACAAAACATGTGGTCTAGTCGAGAGTAAATTTTATGGGGATGTGAGTAATGGGTATAGTCTCTTTCTCTTGTGTGCAAGGATCTCCACACGTCAAAATAGCCATAGTGAGACATTACATTCCGGAACTTAGCGGAGATGCTGTTTGCCTGGGGGTTGGTCCTGTCTGGAGTCTTAGCTTTACGGTCTAAGGAGGGGTCCCAAGTCATGTTGAAGTCGCCCGCCAAAATAACTCGTCTTTGTCTGTACTGGTCAACTAATTGAAGGATTTTGCGGAGGCATGCGGATTGGTGAGAATTAGGGAGATAGATGGATACTAGTGTATGTAGTACGTGGTTTAGCTTACAGATTAAGATAGTATACCTGGCCTGCGGGTCTCTAAGAACCTGAATGGGTTCGTAAGCCACTCTATGATGCAAAAGTATGGCCGTGCCTCTAGCTTTTTTAGTAAAAGGAGAGTGGTCAGGTATCCAGTAGGAACGGGATTGAAAGCGTTGAGGGGAATCTAACTTCCAATGAGTCTCTTGTATGAAAACAACATCAGGATTTTGATGCTGGAGCTCCCTGGCCAGAAGACTCCGTTTCTGGGGAGAGTTAAGGCCTCTCGCATTATGGGTAAGAAGTCTAAGTCATCCAATTAGTAGTGCCCTGGTGGAGCAATATGTAAACATAAACAATAAAAATAAAACATTAGCCAACTATACTTTAACATCAATAACTTTACCATCATCGTTAACAGTTTTTCCCCCAGCGGGGCATAGACACTCAACCTGTGCTAGGGTGACCCCTTGTGACATTTTTGTGAAACATAGCATGCTATAAAGAAGTCAACAACAAAAAAATAATAAGATATCTAGAGACCTCAACAACAGCCTGTTGCTAATCAGGATATAACAAGAGGTTGAGATTAGGTTTTATTTAGGTTGAATTAGACACTACCTATGCCAGGGGTTTCTATCCCTGGCTATGCTGGGGAGAAAAATCAAAGAAGAAACAAATATTCAAGTAAAGGGCAACGTTACCAACTGGTACTGTCCAATGGTCAAGGTAGAGCCTCCGGAGGTTCCTGAGAGTCCTGTACTGTTTGGGTTTTCAGTCTTTTAACCCGCTGATCCTTAGGAGGCCAGTCGGGTGCTGTGGCTCTCAGTTTTGCCTTGACAGGAGCAGGTTCTATTGTACTGCCTTTAGTGAGGCCCCATTGTACGAGTAGAGTGGAACCTTGAGCCAATGATGATACAATATGAGTTTGGTTTTCCTTAGTGATAATCAGCTTGGCTGGGTAGCCCCATCGGTATTTAAGACCCACCTTTCTCAACTCAGAGGTGACTGGTTAGTATAGTCTGCGACTTTGCAAAGTGTGAGCCGATAGATCTGGTAATAGTTGAAGATTTTGGAATTTCTCTGCCAATGGTGGTTTCACGGAAGGCGGCCTGCATGAGCTTATCTTTAAAAAGGAAGCTGTGAAAGCAGACAATAACGTCTCTAGGTTTGTCTTGCGAGACAAATCTTGGCCGTAGAGCTCTGTGAGCTCTCTCCATTGTGGTGGTCATACCTTCGGTGGAATCCAACAAATTATTGAAGAGTTCTGACAGGTAGCTCTGCAGGTCCGCAGATGAAACATCTTCCGGAATGCCCCGGAATCTAATATTATTCCGCCGGGCACGATCCTCGACATCCGCCAGTTTGAATTTGAGTTGGCTCAACTGATCAGCCAGTGACTCAGAGTATGCGAGTAAGTTTGTCTGGTCCGTGGTAATATCATCTTGTCGTCTTTCTAGAGAGTCCACTCTGTCACCAATTTCTCCAATATCCTTTTTGAGCTCGGCATGGCTCCTTTGGATTTCCTTTGTGATGGAGCGCGTTTGCTGCGCGAACATTTTTTTAAGAGTTTCCTCTGTGATATAATGTTGGGATCTGGAGAGTGGAGTAGCATCAGGTTGGGACCTCTCTTCAACCGATTCTGGTTCACTAAGGTCATCATGTGAATCCTCCTCAGGTCTCCTAACTGACTGAGTGAAGTGGTCTAAGACTGTTTTCTTAGTTGGACCGGGGGCTCTAGACTGTCGCCTAGCAGTGTGAGGCATTTTCGCTATGACTGAGCGACCATCTGGTCACCCAAGGAGCAATCCTAGAAGCAAAATATTAAACAGACCAGGCAGTTTATGGCTAAGTTAGGCTGTCAAATTTAGTTATGTTACATTAATATACATTGGTTGCACTTACAAACGAGAATAAGCATGTACCTAAGGAGTGAGGCCTAGAAGTTCCATCCAGCTCCTACCCCCGCATGTTTATGGTCAAAACCAGACCAAAACACTATCTGCAAAAGAGGAGGTAGAGAAAGTCACTACGCAGAGGCAGGAGCCCGCCGGAACTCCCCAGCACAGGTTGAGCAAAGTGACTACTAGAACCCACACACCCCCAACTGGCCCAGGAGCAGTGGATACGACCCAAAGGAAGGGAAAAAGGGAAGGGGAAGTGACCAACTCAGACAAGCTGAGTTGGAAAGGGTGGGCCAGCTGGTGGTCCTCCCGCAGCAAAAACCCAAGAAGTGTGACCACAGACAGCAAGGTTTGTTTGAGTGAGTTTACAGAGGCCAGTAGCACACAAATTTCCGGTTACAGCACCTTTATAAAAGAAGGCTGAGATTAGGTAACAGGTTAATACTACAGCTTAGGTGAATAAACTAATTTTAAAGAGTTGGCGTAGTAACTATGGGATTAAAAGGTTATGAGATATAAGGGTAGGGGACGTGACCAACCCGGACAAGCTGGGTTAGGAAGGGGGAGGTGCGGAGGGGGAGCCAGGAAGAGCGGCCCACACCCCCAGGCACTCAGATAACCGGTGCCCCCGGGGTTGCAATTATGAGCTTAACCTCTTATTAACAATACAGTGTTAACCCAGTATTTTATGCAGAGACACAGGAAATGGGTAACTGGTTAAATGGTTCAGGAGCAGTGTAATTTAGGCTTGCTGTGTGGGTCCACCCCATGCCTAGTAGCGGCAGTGACCAAACTTCAGGCCATCTAGAAGTTACAAGCACAGACAAGGAGCCACCCAGCAAGTCACTGCAGAGAGAAATCAAGCAACTATATGCATAAAATGTAGAATGCAGCTACTAAGACTAGTACTGTAGACAGGGCCCGCAGACAAAAGTAAGCGTTAGTAAGATATTCGGGTTAATAATATGGGAAATTACAGAGGCAACATTAGGCAAATAGAAAACCGTATGAGTGTTATACCAGTCAGCATTCAGCAGAAACAAATAATGTAGTAGGTCTTGCGTGCACTCTCTCCAGGGAGTTTGCCCTCACTTGGCCAATACGGAAAACGGTAAAGGGTTATGACCTGCTGCAATAACATACAGCAGGAAAGGGGTGGAGAGAGTGCACGGAAGAAGGGGGTATGACCCTCAGTAGTGGACACCTGGTATGTAAAGTGGTATCAAGTCCAAGTTCCCTGCGGAGAAAGGTACAGGTTAAGTAATAAACACTACACACTGAATTGTAAAATTACAGAGACACCTGAGCTGACGCAGCAGCTGAAAGTATATGCTATGTGACAAACACACCGTGCCAGATGTACCCTATGGGGCCAAATCCCCAAATTACACTGTCTGCAGGCACTGTCAGCAGAGTTGTGGAGAACTCATCAGGAGTTCCCTGTTGGCAGTAAGTATGGGGGATTTGAGCAGTTTATGCCAGAATAATAGAGGTTAGGCTCATATGGGATGAGTTGAACAGGGCTAACTTTAATCCGTGGCCTGCTAGTGGACAGAAAGTACAGTTCCCTCCTGCAGTGGTGCTGGGGGGTGGGGGGGGGGGGAGAGTGTGTATGCCTAAACTTAAGGCCTAGCAGAGAAAAGGCAGCACTGGGATGGGTGAAGAGGAACCAAAATGCAGGATCAAAAGGGGAGAGGTAACTGATGAGGCCTTAACCCCAAGTAGTAGTGCAGCTATGTAGCAAATGTAGTTAGAATATATTTTATAGTATGTTTTGCAGGTTCAGGCCTGATATCCCGCTACTTTTTTAATCCGGTGTGAGTGCTGCGTGGTAACGTTTCTGTCCTCATACAGCTATATTTGTATCTTATTGTAGGCTATAGGGGAGAATGGCAGTATTTTGCGCCTTTTGTAACCCTGAAGTCAGTGTAAGTGCCTGCCGGAGTCACAGTATATAAATCACAGGGAACCTCATAGAAAGTGACACACTGTCTGGGTGTTATGGGGCCTCAGAGAAAGTAGAGAGAGGCCGGATGGTGTTGGTTTCCCTTACAAGTAAACCCCAAGCTGTGTGTCACCTTGCAGTAACAGGTTCACCCTCCCTGCCTTACCCCTCCTACGGTCGAATGTAGAGGCCTCCGCTGCAGATGCGACAGTACAAGTCGGAATACGTATACCCCAACAGCCAGGTGGTAAAGATGAGGCAGAGGCAGCTTCAGCACGTCCGGGAGCCTTTTAAGTGTGCAGAAGCAACAGGCGGTATGGCGCATAGGGTTCTCTCCTCACACTGACACAGATCGCGCCACTTCGGGAGGGGAAGGCCCCTAGCAAGATGGCGGGTCTTCGCGCTCAGGGTCTGGTAGGTGCGTGAGGTCTCGGTGGTCCGGGGCAGCGGGTAGGAGCCTGTGTGGAGCCGGGTCTTATAGCCTTTTGGAAAAGTTGCACCAGAGGGGGTTGAATCTCAGGCGAGTCAATACTGGAGGGTAAGAGAGCGAAGTCTCCAATCACAAATACGGGCGTCAAAACAGCTCCTTAGCTTAGAAAGAGGTAGCAGTCTTCTGCTCCGGAGCGGATCCCCGACCCTCCGGAGCAAGGGAAAGGCACTTCACAATGCTGAGCGGTAGCCAAATTAAAGCATACACCTGGGGTTAAAATTAAGCCACAATGAAAGGCCACTGTCTTTATGTAAAGTTCAGCAAGATTTCACCAAAGTACTAATAAATATTTGGCTTAATTTGCACTTTTAAACACCTAAAATCAGGAGCTCCCCGTCTGATCTTGTTGGCAGTTAGCTCCGCCCCCCATGCTATAATTTTTATGTGTTCTTAGAGTTTTAATTTGAGATTGGCCAATCTTAGGTATATATACATTTTAGGAATATATTTTTCACATTCTGTCTAATAAATTATAATAAATTATTTTAAAGTTTTATACTGATATCTGTACAGAGTCCTTATCTTTCCACATACAGTGTTTCCAACATATTAACATCTTTAGGAATTGCTCTTTAGCGCTTCCCTTTATTTCCACTTTGCTTAGCCCTTTTATTGTAGACCTAACACTTTACTTCAGGTCTCAAGTCGTGCTAACTTTTTTAGCACTGATATTTTTTGCACCTCAACGCAACAAATAACTTTCAACTTGCAATATCAGCGATGTTTAGAACGGTCGCAATAGCAATTTAAAGTATAGTAAGTGAAAGAGATGTGAGCTATGCCAAAAATTCTCTGGTTATTCAGTTTTACCATGGACTTTCAATACCAAATTGTGTGCTAATATTAGTGTGCTCCACTTGTAATCTACATCAGTTATGTTTGGGAATAGTGTGTAGGCAATGGTTTTCACATTGCTAATGGTGGCTAATGGTGGCTGAATTTGTGATTTCTGAGCAGCCTTTTCTATTAAAATCAGGTAAACTTCTTTTTAATGTATTTATATTGCAGAATTGCTTAAAACAGTGTGGGCCAGATTACGAGTTAAGCGCAAAATATATATTGCTAAAGCGATATTTGCGCTCAATTGAGTAATACCAGCATACGCTAATGTGCACTGGTATTACGAGCTAGGTGCAATGCAAACGCAACCTTGCGTTTGCATTGATCGGAAGCATTGTGCTCACGAGAGCACGCTTCCATAGGCTCCAATGGGAGCCTCGTTCTGATACACGCCACAGAACCTAAGCACAGCGAAGGGGGTAAGTAGGGTAGCAATGGCAGCATTTTTAAAAATATATGTATATGAATATATTCATATATATATTTATGTGAATATACTGTATGTGTCTATACACATATTAGCACATAAATATATATGTATACATACTGGGAACATACAGTTCCCCTAGACTGCAATGTAAAGGCACTTTTCAGCGCAGTTTTTTCCTAACATCCCACAACTTTTAAACCCTTAATACTGTCTAGTGCAGTATTTTTTTATGAAGAAAAAAAAATGCTGCATTTTGTTTTACAGAAGAAAATAAAATACCCTCTATTTTGGGGCACTTTTAGAAAATTAACGAGAGATGTGATCTGTGGTTAGTTTTAAAAGTGCTAATTGCAACCACGAGCTTGCGGTAGCAATAACCAGCCACTTGTAATGACTGGTTATTTATCCCGCGCCCACAAATGGGGAATTTGCCCGTTTGCGAGCGCAGAATAAATTAATGCTCCACTTGTAATCTAGCCCTATTTTGGCACTATCCAGACCCTGAATTGTTTAACCTGCTATGTCCCTTTAATGCAGCAAAGTAATGAACCATAAAGTACAGTTTCTTTTGCAGAACATACATTTTAGCATTAGGGTAGAAGTACTTCGTCTCACGCTGTTCGTACTTTAGGAAAGCAGCAACCTATTTAAAATACAAAGATGTCCCATATGGTGCAATCACAGGAGTCTATAAATGATTTTCTTCCAATCAAGATTTCTTTTCATAAGCAATTTCAGTTTTTAGCCATGAGTTATACTATGCCATACTTAACATAATGTGTGATTATACACTTCCCTGCCTCTCCAGTCTACAGTGAGCATAATATTTTTTTGCAAATTGGACTTCTAATTTGACAATAAATTTTAGCATATCTAATGGCTTAGAGTCTGACATTACGATGAAACCTCAGGATACTAATATACATGTATAATACTTAGTGAATGACTTTAAATTTATCAGAAAATGCTGTGCCAAATCACTCATTAAATGCCTGCACATTTAATTATTTTTTTGCAGAGAGAAACAAATATAGTCAATCCCTGATTAAACATTACTGGCAAATTTATACTCCAACTTCGGTAGTACTGAGAGGTTTTAGAAATGGTATTAAATAAGTCTGATCTAAGTGATTTGGAACATGAAGCTATAAAAATGTTTTATAGTAAACGGTTTGTGTCAAATGAGATGAATCAGATAATCATATACCGTCACTGAAAAGAGACACATTATATTAGACATTGTGATAGGGTGGTCTGAATAGTAACAATAAAAAGTAATATTTAATAATATTTTACCACAAAAGTATTCATGTGTTAACATCTGTAATGCAAAAGATAAAAAATGAGCAGATGGTGAAATTCTAAAAAAAAAAAAAAAAAAAAAGGATAGGTAAATAGGCATAAGACAATGATAGATTTGTTTTTCAAGCAAGCAAAATTTAGGTGCAAGTTATTCAAGAAAAAAATGTTTAACATACAACCAGAGACATTCATCACTTAGGGGAATAGTCCTGTCCTATTTATATTTTTACAATTATTTTTACTCTTAAAAACATAGGGCCAGATTACAAATGGAGCGCTAAAAATCGCTTTAATAAAAGCAATATTTGCGCTCCACTCAACGCGTGCTTTCATAAGCTTAGAAAAAGCCGAAGTTAGATTATCGCGATTGGATTAACGTATTCCCCCTAGACTTAAATGGAGCACGAAAAGTGGTAAAAAATAAATAAATACACGCAAACCAGATGACGTCATAGCCACGCCCCTACTATTGGTCACCAGGACAGGTATCGCAAGTGTTACAAGGGTAGCGGAATTGAGCGTAGCAGTTCCTGCACTCTATCCGCATCCATCCGAACAGGCTTTTGTGATTTATTGCCCACTTATTTTATGTGGACAGATACCCGAGTGACTTTATGTATGATAATACATTTGTGGCTTTTTATGCTTTTTAATTTTTTTAAATAAATGTTACTTTTCTAAGCAGAGGTCTGTGATTGGAGTTATACCTGGCAGTACAAAACCAGGTGTGCGTCTCCTCCAAATAAAGTGTTAGTAACCCCTTGGCGGGATCACCGTGTGAATTTTCACTATTTAAACAATACTTCACTATATATTTTTTGCTTTTATTTTGAGGCAAGAAATCACTTGAATCACCGAATTTGGAAAATACCATGTGCATTTCAGATTTATCCTTAAAACTATACACCTTTATTGTATTTCACTAACAGAATTGTCAGAAAACTGCCCGAAAAAGATTATTTAACCAAAAGGAAGAGGCAGCAGCCACATCAATAATAGAAACTGCTGATCTAAAAAGATAACCCTTAAAAACCCCTTCTATGTAAGGATTCTAATGTTCAATTGATATGAGCCAGAGTAGAAATAGCCCCATCCACTTTGGGAATAGTTTCCCAAAATTAAATATTGGAGGCAGGAAAATGATACATTTCCTTAATCCTTGCAGATTAAAAGAAATACCTGTTTTAGTCTAATCTCTGGAAATAATCTCAGAGACCACATCAGGGATAGTAAAAACATCAGGAGATTTAACCATAGGTATAAAAACAGAATTAAAATGGATAGCCAGCTTGTCCTCATCAACTTTAAGACCTTAAACCCCTAAAGTAAACAAGGTTTCTTTAAAAAGAGAACAAATATACGCAATTTAATCAAATAAGTATATATTTCAGATGTAGACACCTGATTATCAAAACTTCTCCCTCTGAGGTCAAAGCAGCGTCAGGACTAGAAACATTAACCCCAGCAGGCTTATAGCTAGTAGAGGGTAAATTCTTACCTGACTTTTTACTTTTATTTGAATACAGCATGGCTACCAACATTTAAGATGCAGTAGACTGTAAAAAATCATTGACTCTAGGAATCAGTAGGATTCTCCTGTAAGTAATAAACAGAAGAGGCAGTAACACCTTAGAAGCAAGAGCAACATTAGATAGGTCAAAGTGCATTACAATATCAATACATTTATCGCATAAGATAACCGGAGCTAAACCCTCAGCATATTAACAGTATAAACACTTAACACTGGTAGGAAAGTGTTCAGATGATCCAGCTTCTAAGGCAGATTAAGGAACAGAGTCAGAAGGCTCCATAACTGCAAGGAATTTACACAGAAGTGCAGGAAAAAAAACAAGCATACAGCTAAACAGTAATATCCCCATTAAAAAAAGGCTTTAAAGAAAGAGAAACACGTATTCCCTTCTGAAAAGAACTCTTAAAATTTTACAAATTCCAAAATTATAAAAGCAGAGATGTGGTAGTACACAGGACACCTGTTATCTAAATAGCATACAACATATAAAGAAAAAAGCGTGCCAAACCATACGCCATTGCACTGATGCACAGGCTGAAAGCCGACATGCGTGCTTCAAAAAAAAGAGTATGCACGCCAAAAAAATCCGGCATGCATTTAAAAATATAAGCCCACCAAAAAAAAAAATGTACACAGGCATATGATGCATATTACTAAATACATTATTGAGGTTTTTAAAGGGGAATTACCTAAAAAATATATAACTGTCCAAACGTCATATACATATATAATAAATATATTTATAACAATAACCTTAGAGTCTTTTAGGGGGCCGAATAATAAAAAAATATAAAACTTAGCCAAAACCAGTGTTGAAACATAACAGCAGAGGATCTTGAATAGGAGTATATCAACGAACCAACAGGTGGAGGCCAAGAACAAGTCCCTGCAACATCCATGACTGCATAATGTTTTGGCGTTGTGGCATCTTTTGTTGCTGTTATGTATGTTTTGGTGTTTCCTTCAAGTATGAGCTCATTGCTTGAACTTTTTATTATTTTTTTTTTGCTTTTCTGTTTTCTTGACCATATGATTTTGCCTGATCCTTACTACCCTTTTGGATTCCCATTTGTACCATGATGCCTCCTGATTGTTTATTGACTACAATTCCAGAATTTCCATGTACCAGACAATGCTGTCATTGCTGAATATCCCTACGGACTTCATTTACTTAATGTGACTCCCTTTTTCCTACTTTTGGATCATGTTCTGAGCCCTTTCCAGCACGCCGGGATAGATTTCTAATCTTATCATTACTCAGGCACTGAGTACTCCTGATGTGAAAGGTTAAATACAATTAACAGTGGCAGTAAATAATGGTTATCTTTTTACAGCTATTTCTTTGTATCTGGTAAGAAGGAACTTTAGAGAAATGTGGTTTCTCATTTGCAAGTGTGATTTTTTTTTTTTTTTTTATTTTGTTCCAAACGTAAAGATGCAAATATACAGATTGTGTTATACAGTCACATTATAATTGAATGTAATTTGAGCCCATAAGAAGAAGAATAAATCAATTTTGGTAGTTAAAATAGAACTGTAACCTCTGTAATTTAGAAAGACAGGATGCCACATAAAATACACTATTACTTTTCTAAATGATTTTAACAAGTCATTCTCTATAAAACTAGTCATTGTTTTTATCATATTTTAAAAATGCAAATGATTTCTTATCGTAGTGGTAATTTCCTTTTTAACTTTATGGCTAAATGCTGCTCTGGGGAAGGACTAATTTATATACAAATACTGACTTTGCTGTTAATAATTGTCTCTACAAATGTACATGCCATATGGCTAAGCTTCTCTGTAAGCAAGAAAAAGCATTTCAAATTTAGACATGTTCATATATTTTTTAATATTCTTTTCATTTAAATTTTTTATACACCAGCATTTAACCCGAGAGTGCATTGTATTAGCAATAGTGTATAGCGGGAAGACCTGAAGGTTTGCCAATATGCAGCAGTAGGCATCAGCATCCGGTAAGGGACATGTTGCCACAGATATAATAATGTTTAGTCCATTTTATTTTTTGTCTTTTCCCTTTAAAAAATATCTGCAGGACTCAGAGCTCATGCCAGTGAGTTAATGCCTTTATCTATTACATTCCGCCCAACATTTACCACAGACTTTCTTTGGTCCGTGGGTGTTTTATGGGCGCAGCTATGACAAGAGAAGCAGGGCCGTGGGTGTGTTGTGAGAGGGGTGGTGCTGTGAAAATAGGGGCAGGGCCATAGGTGTGTTGTGATAGGGGCAGAGCTGTGACAAAAGGGAGAGGGGCAGTGGTTGTACTGTGAGAGGAGTGGAGCTGTGACAAGGGGGCAGGACCGTGGGTGTAATGTGAGAGGGGCAGAGCTGTGACAAAAGGAACAGAGGCCGTGGTTGTACTGTGAGAGGAGTGGAGCTGTGACAAGGGGGCAGGACCGTGGGTGTAATATGAGAGGGGCAGAGCTGTGACAAAAGGAACAGAGGCCGTGGTTGTACTGTGAGAGGAGTGGAGCTGTGACGAGAGGGCAGGACTGTGGATGTACTGTGAGACGGGAAGAGCTGTGACAAGAAGGGCAGGGCAGTGGGTGTACTGTGAGGGGTAGGGATGGGCAAATGTTTCTAAAAATTCGAAACTTAAAATGAATTTTGATACATTTGTTCATTCGTATTCCAATTACGAATGTTTATATAACATTCTATTTTCGTTTTCGAATTTTTCAATAACATACGAAAATATTTGTTTGAATAATAGAATGTTTAGCTATGTATTTAAATCACATTCAATTTCGAAATGTAATATTTGAATTCAAATGTAACATTTGAATCCTAAATAGTATTTCTAGTTTACAACAGTGTTTTATAAATGTAATATTCAAATTTGAATGTTACATTCGAATTTGAAATAGTATTTCTAGTCTAATACTGTTTTATAAATGTAATATTCCAATTCGAATGTCACATTTGAATTCAAATTTCACATTCGAATTCTAAATAGTATTTCTAGTCTATAACTGTGTTGTATAAATGTAATATTCTAATTTGAATGTAACATTTGAATTCGAAATAGTATTTCTAGTCTACAACTGTGTTTTATAAATGTAATATTCGAATTCGAATTTCACATTCGAATTTAAATGACACATTCGAATTCGAATGTCACATTCGAAAACTGTAAATAACATTCGATAATAGAATTATATATTTTTTTTTTTAAATAGTTTTTAATTGAAAATTCAAATAAACCATACAGGTGTAAATATATATCAGTGTAATAGAATTCAGAACAGCACCTAGATCTGTTTACTTGCTGCACTATAGGACCCCCTAATTAGGTCCTGGAAAGTAAGACAGTACAAAGGAGTTATAGGAGCGCCAATAAAGGCTAAAGTAAACCGCAGGTTCCTTATATAGGTTACATAAAACAATATCACCAATTTCAGGTGTGAAAAGTCAGGATGTAATCCAATAAGTACAGAAATACAACAAAAATCTGTTTAAAATATATCCTTTTTAATAACACACACAAATTTTAAAATTATCCTTCTAAAATCACAGATTTGATCACAAAATAGAATCGGTGTACCTCCAAATATAATTGGATACTAACAGTTTTCCAGCCTTAATTTTAGGATAGAGACTACATATAAAACAGTGAGCTCAAATGAGACTGATAAAATGAACTTATACTCAATAATTATAAAAAGAACACGTATTTAGTTAAGTGATTGGTGGGGTCTCTTCACTGATAACATGAAAAATCTACTGTTGTGGTATTATTACAACCAGATAAAGCAACTTCACTGATCACAACTACACTAATAACATAAAAAATCTACTATTGTGGTAATATTACAACCGGATTAAGCAACTTCGTGAAATACTAAAAGGTGAATAAAATTAGGGATGTGATAGTGAATTAAAACCAAAATCGTTCAAATACATATACAAAGAATAATTCTTAGGTGAGTGTGTAATGAAACACACAAAATTGTGAGAAAAAAGTGTACCAAAAAATATAATACGATCTAATACCGGTCTGTGAATAGGATCACAAATAAATTGAAAAATACATATGTATCAAGGAGACAAGAGGTGTATTCAAAAATGGATAACCAGAGCTGTCCTTAGCTGTTGTATCTAAGAACAAGGTCTGGTTATGTTAGAAACTGTTAGATTCCTAAAACATATTCCTGGGTTACTATAAAAGTAAAAACACAATTTCTGGCAATATCTAACAATAACAAAAAGGAAAAAAACGATGTTTAACAATCATAAAACCAATCTGGTTAAAAGAACAACGTCCATAGTCCAATAAAGGAATAATCCAAATGAAAGCCAAATGAGAAAAAACTGATCCTTGAGTCCAATGGTCTCCGGAAACCTGTGGGAAAAAATAAAGTGCACTAAACAATGGGCTTAAGGGAACTGAGTCTAACAGGTATTGAACTCACCCAATAAGCCTTGATCCTGGTGATATATGAGCCTCACAAATCTCTCCAATGTCTACGCGTTTCAGCCCTTTAGTGGGGCCTTTTTCAAGACAGTCTTGTTAAACATCGTTTTTTTTCTTTTTGTTATTGTTAGATATTGCCAGAAATTGTGTTTTTACTTTTATAGTAACCCAGGAATATGTTTTAGGAATCTAACAGTTTCTAACATAACCAGACCTTGTTCTTAGATACAACAGCTAAGGACAGCTCTGGTTATCCATTTTTGAATACACCTCTTGTCTCCTTGATACATATGTATTTTTCACTTTATTTGTGATCCTATTCACAGATCATGCCGGTATTAGATCGTATTATATTTTTTGGTACACTTTTTTCTCACAATTTGTGTGATTATATATATAAAAAATTTCTTTTCTCACATTTTTGTGTGTTTCATTACACACTCACCTAAGAATTATTCTTTGTATATGTATTTGAATGATTTTGGTTTTAATTCACTATCGCATCCCTAATTTTATTCACCTTTTAGTATTTCACGAAGTTGCTTAATCCGGTTGTAATATTACCACAATAGTAGATTTTTTATGTTATTAGTGTAGTTGTGATCAGTGAAGTTGCTTTATCTGGTTGTAATAATACCACAACAGTAGATTTTTCATGTTATCAGTGAAGAGACCCCACCAATCACTTAACTAAATATGTGTTCTTTTTATAATTATTGAGTATAAGTTCATTTTATCAGTCTCATTTGAGCTCACTGTTTTATATGTAGTCTCTATCCTAAAATTAAGGCTGGAAAACTGTTAGTATCCAATTATATTTGGAGGTACACCAATTCTATTTTGTGATCAAATCTGTGATTTTAGAAGGATAATTTTAAAATTTGTGTGTGTTATTAAAAAGGATATATTTTAAAAAGATTTTTGTTGTATTTCTGTATTATTGGATTACATCCTGACTTTTCACACCTGAAATTGGTGATATTGTTTTATGTAACCTATATAAGGAACCTGCGGTTTACTTTAGCCTTTATTGGCGCTCCTATAACTCCTTTGTACTGTAAATATATATCAGTCACTTGTACAAAAATTGTCGTGATAATTACACCAACAATAGTCCTTACTCAGGTATAGGGTGGCTTAGTCCGCATTGAGATGCACTAATCCCTGCATCTAACAGTGATTATAGTGAGTAAGGTTGCTGAGCACTGTGTTCCTTCTTTCAACCGCTTCAAGTGAAATGTCCAATAAAGGATTTGAAGGAACAACTGGTATGGATATGTATTGTGAGGACAAATTGTCCCAGTGTAGATGAATTAAACATTAACAATAACAGTAATGTGAACAAATAACAGAATAGCAGATTAGGTAAGTCTTAAATGTGTTGTCACTTTTATTTCCCCCTTTTTTTTTTCTTCTCTTTCTACAGTGTATTAAGTACCACAATTTTCGGTGTTCGGCAGCTCTGAAGAAAGAGTGAAAGTATTCTAAGAGGGGGGAAAGAGGAGGGAAGGGATAGAAGGGGGAGGCTTGGTGGGAGATTGAGTGACGGTCGTACGGAGATGGTGTGCGGGTTGTATTAAAGATTCCCAGTAAAATTTAATATTGTGGAACATGTCTTGGTTGCCATTCCTATAAAAAGAGTATTCCTCCATTGTAAGTAGGTCAGAGGTGTTTTGTAACAATTCATCCCTAGAGGGTATTTGAAGGGATTTCCATTTACGAGCTATTAAAGCTCTAGTGCTGTTGAGGCCTATTTGTAGTAGTTTCCAGCGAATCTTGCAGATTTTTGCTGGCTTATAGTTAAGCAGGGCTGTCTCTTGCTTCAGCGCACAGTGGGTCCCTAATGGTTCTTTAGAAAAGGCATTTATATGCTCCCAGAAGGGAGCTAGTTTAGGGCATTGCCACCATATATGTGACATTGTGCCCGGGCAATTACATCCCCTCCAAGGGGCCGAGGGATATATTTTTTTTATTCTTTCTTGGGTGAGGTACCAACGCATTAGTATTTTATGATTGAGTTCCAATATTCAGGGGGAGGATGAGGATCTGCGTGTGTTATAGAGTATATTTTTCCATTGCTTTGTATTTATGGGAGTTTCCAGTTTGTCCTGCCAATGTGATGTGTAAGGGGGGAGTGTTGTTGAATCTGAGTCATCTAATAGTCTTCTTGCGGTAGATAGTTTTCCTCGGGGTCAGATATCTAGGAGGCATAAGCGTTCAAAATCAGTCAGATTTGGGGGGCGTGTCTGACCAGCAGCAGTGATGGCTGCTTTTCTACTCGGCTGAGCAAATGAGCTGATAAATCCGCTATTTATCACTCAGAAGATTGGTAATCTGAGTAATTTTTTAGCATTGAAGCAGAGTTAAAGAGACGCTGAACAGATTACACTACTTTTCAGAGAGATTCCAGCCCGGAACACCTTAATAGATGAAGTGTAGAGCGGAGGTCATATAACGACCTAGGCCTTCATCTCGCCCTCCCTATATTTCTGTTGATACAGAACTAACAGCCGTATATGCTGTAAGCTTTTCAACCACCAGTACCAATACACCGCAAGATATAGTGAACACTGTGAACTTTTGGTAACTGATGGAGCTGTGGTCTGCTACCATGTTGAAGGAGGTAGATCGACTATTTCAGGACCACCTTGAGCGGCTCATAGAGACCCTGCATTCTGAATGGAGGTGTGCTTGCAAAGGGGACACACCGGGAATAATGCCTGCAGCAGAGGACAGACCAGCCTTACAAGACGATTCCCACCACATGGAACCTGCTGCTGCAGAGGCAATGTGCGAGGTGTACTGGGCAGTGACAACCCTACTGAGCAATGAGAATCACATAGCGACGCATGTCATGTCTGACAGTTGTGTCCAGACGGCAGCAGCAGCTAAGATTAGCCAGGAGTCAGTGCCCTGGGACCCGCTTACCATCCAGTCCAGCTATGATCTCAATGAGGGGAGAGAACCCTTGGTGGGAACTATGTTTGCCCAGAGTCTTGACTCCAGCAGGGTAAGAGCTATTTTCGGCAACGGAACATATAATACCAGCGGTGGATTCCTGAAATCCACCCTGAAGCAGCGGTCCCTGACAAGTGGGAGAGCCCTTTGTATAGGGCACGAGTTGTGTAACGAGGCCCCATCCACACCCGAGCCGTTCCTGAAAGCTCCTATAGTACTGTCTCGTTTCTCCAGGTCAGGTGTGGGGTAATTTGGTATACGGTTCACTAGAAGCCGGTCAGCCACTTGGAGATGCTTTCCTATTGACTCCTACAACCCGGGACTTGTTATCCCTACACCCAAGTTTTAAATATAATTATCCTTTTTATTTTCCCTATAAGTGCTTTTGTTAGTTGCACAGGTTTATCTGCATCTACCTCGTGTTTTGTGAGGGCTATGATTTACACTGAACGGTATTTATGCTCATTCATGTAACGTATTATTGTTATCAGATATCTGGGAATCCTTGTTATTTTATGCTATGAAACAACGTGTAAATAATTTAATGTTCATATAGGCTGTGGGTGCCTGCTCCACTTTTGCTAGTACATTATACTCCTGTTATTGGGTTGGCGGTCCACCCCTGTTATGAGAGTGAGAAGGTGTTGATTTTATACAATGATTGCATCATGCTCCTACGTGACTGTGCCCTTTTTTCCTTAGAGGAAGTATGGCGCAAGGGATCTCAATAAGCTGTCCTTGCCCACCATAGCCTGTAGACATAAAGTTTAATGCCCGGAGGCTTTTTACTATATGCTTCTTATAGCATAAGTCTGTTATACCATTGCTAAATTCGCCATGACTGAAAGTGTCATTAGCTCTTACGGCGTTTGTAGTTTATTGAGTCTCACTAGTTACTAGCACTCATTATAAACACCCACTAATCTGATATATGCCCTTCCTTGTAAATTAATTTATTGCTACACACTCGCATGAGATAAAGTTCATATATATTTACAATCTCATGCTAAACACCACTGGCGCTAAAAGTATCTCCTAACATAACACTACCCCTTCCCTTATTGATGATAGCTATACACGTTTTATGGGCTATTAGAGATGCAGCTCTGTTTAATATGTTCCACAAATATCACCCTTCTGTTCTTTTACATGTGTTGGGGGTCCAAAAGTGACCTCAATTATGGTTTGGGGGTGGAAAACTGAGGATTATCATATGCAACTTTTTCTATTTTGATTCTATAGCTATTACTCAGATAATTAGTGACATTGCTGTAACCCAATCTATTCTACATTTATGTACCATCCTACTCATATGGCATATTTTTGTTAAGAATCATATTGTATGTTTATTCTGTTGTTGCACAACTCATTCATTAGGTGGTATATATATCTTTATGAAAAATTAGGTTTATATAAGATTTGCCTATTTTTTATTCTTATGAGGTCATGACAATGTATATGTATATATATATATGTATATTGTTTTTACTTGTGTGGGGTGAACATTGTACCTACATATATATTAGCACTCTTCATTTTATAGTGTTTTTACTTTTATGTTAGTATGGCAAATTTTCATCTGCTTTGTAATTGTTTTTCATACCTCAATAAAAAAAATTTCTTTTAAAAAAAAAAAAAAAAAAAAAAAAGTTATTTTAGGATTAGTGTTGTTTCTGGCCGCTTTGAAGTGGCTGCTAAGCTCCGACCACTGGGCTGCATATGGCGTCCAATCACAAAAGGCTCATTAGTTGGATTTAACAGAGCTTGGCAGCCATTTCGAAGTGGCCAGAGACAATATTCATTTTCAAGTTACTTTTTTTTTACTGTTCCTGCTGCATGGTATAAAAAAGGGCGCATGAGGTTATTTAGCAGCTTACTCTAAGGTAAGACTTTAAGATGAATAAGGTGTAGCCTGTCCCTTCAACTATGATAAGTTGAAGCTTAATTGGATCAAAAATTGGGTAGTGGATGAGTGGGAAATGGATTCTCATCCAATTTGATAAATATATTGGAAAACTTGAATTTAGGCCAGTGAATGAGAAAAAACAGACTGCTACTTCAAACAACATAAAACTGTTAAATCAACTTGAAGTTGTTAATTATTTGCTCATATATTTTATAGACTGTCTCTAAATGGCTTTTTTTTAGCTTAGTATATTCAATCTGTGATTAGTTCAATTGTGAAATTCAAATGGACATTAAACTCAAAACATGTTTCCCCTTAAAATGTTCAATTATGCAAACTAAAGGAAAATCTTTACAATGAAAAAAAAAAAAAAAAAAAAAATCAGTCAGATTTTTAAGGAGGTCCTGTTTATGTGTTGATTCTGTTACAAGGTGTGATAGTTGGGCATATTTCAGCCAGGAGGAGAAACTACCTCCTGCTGTGTCTGTAAGTTGAGCTTTCTGCTTTAGTTTCTCATCTATCATTAATTTGGTAAATGGGATAGTATATCCTAGTCTATGAGCTGTTGTTTTATCTAGTAATAAGCCTCATGTTAGTTCCACGTTGACTGGGATAGGAGTCATTGGGGAGATAAGTGTGGAGATTCCCTTGGATCTAGTCCGGATATTGTCCCAGGTTTTAAAGAAGTGTGCATGTATATGTGAAGATCTCTCTATATTTGGTCTGTTGGAATGTTTGATCAAACATAGTGGGCCCAAGGCTGGGCATTCTAATAAATGTGTGTCAATTGTTGTCCAAGCTTTAGGCAAGATCGTCGGGCCAATCTAGTGCTCTTTGGAGGGTGATTGCTTTGTAGTATTTTGCGATGTGGGGTAATCCTAGACCGCCCAAGCCCAGAAGGCGATACAATATGTTTCTGTTAATACGAGGCTTAATGTTTCCCCAAATGAAGGAATTGATTAAGGATTGTATATAGTTCAGGTATGAAGCTGAGAGGGGAATAGGTGCAGCTTGTAGTATGTAAAGTATTTGGTGTAGGATAGTCATTTTGATAGCCTGTATAAGTCGCCACCAGGATAATGGCCTATCTTTCCAAGTGGTGAGGCTCTTGGATATTTTGAGTAGAAGTGGTGAACAATTGTGTTTGAAATATTTCCTGCTCGTGGGTGCTAAATAGATTCCCAGGTATTTAAGTTTATCATGTTTAAGTTTGTAGGGGCAAAGTCTGTTAAGGGTGTCAAAGTCTGTTTTGGGCATAGAAATATTGAGAATTTAGGATTTCGTTGCATTAATGGAAAAGTTTGAATACCTGCTGAATCTTTCAAACTCCCCCAAAAGAAAGGGTAGTGAGGTATGTGGAGATGTGAGTGTGGTTTATACATCATCCGTGTATAAGGATATTTAGTATTCATTAGGGCCAAGCTGGATTCCTCTGATGTTGGGGTTATTTCTAATGTGTGATGCTAGTACCTCTATAGTCAGTGCAAAGAGGGGTGAGGATAAAGGGCATCCCTACAATTATTGATCTTAAATCTATCCGATAGAGTGCTGTTTGCCCTGACTTGCGCAGATGGGTTTGTGTATAGGCTAAGTATTATGTGTATCATTTTTTGACAAAATCCAAAGTCACAAAGGCACTGTTTAAGAAATTTCCAGTCCAGCCGGTCAAAGGCCTTTTCTGCATCGTAGAGATTAAAATAGAGGATTGCCCTGACTGGCTGGCATGGTCAATTAGGTGAATGGCTCTTATGGTATTGTCACGTGCTTCCCGGTTTGGCATAAAGCCCGTCAGGTCTACATGTACTAGGTGGGAAATGACTTTATTGATTCTTAAGGCTAAGGCCTCTAGTTATCAAGCTGTCTACTTACCTGCATTCGCCGGCCCAATACGCTCGCCTAAGCTCACCTAACATCGCCGCTGCGGACCTGAATACGTTCGCCAAAGTTATCAAGAAATCTGTCAAGAAGCCGCGCACCAAGTACGGAGCGATGAGCAGCGGACTGTTGTTAACTGACAGTCATCGATCTGCTCATCGGCTTCTTCGCAGCTTTCTTGCTACCCTGTCACTAAGCACCCACACTATACTATACTGTTTTACCCCCTAAACCGCCGCTCCCGGAGCCCCCCGCACCTAAATAAACGTATTAACCCCTAAACCGCCGCTCCCGGAGCCCCCCGCACCTAAATAAACTTATTAACCCCTAAACCGCTGCTCCCGGACCCCACTGCCACCTACATTATAACTATTAACCCCTAATCTGCCACCCCCTATACCGCTGCCACTTACATAAAGTTATTAAGCCTTATCCTGCCCCCCCTACACTGTCGCCACCTAGAGTACATTTATTAACCCCTATCCTGCCCCCCCTACACCGCCGCCACCTACAGTACATTTATTAACCCCTAATCTACCCCCCCTACACCACGCCAATATATTAAATGAATTAACCCCTAAACCTAAGTGTAACCCTAACCCTAACACCCCCCCTAACTTAAATATTATTTAAATTAATCTAAATAAATAAATTAATCCTATTTAAAAATAAATACTTACCTATAAAATAACCTATACTTACCTATAAAATAAACCCTAAGATAGCTACAATATAACTATTAGTTAGATTGTAGCTATTTTAGGATTTATATTTATTTTACAGGTAACTTTGTATTTATTTTTTTATTTTAGTTATTAACTATTTAATAGCTACCTAGCTAAAATAAATTCAAAATGACCTGTAAAATAAATCCTAACCTAAGTTACAATTACACCTAACACTACAATATCATTAAATAAATTAAATTAATTAACTACAATTACCTAACATTAAATACAATTAACTAAAAATAACTAAAGTACAAAAAAAACCTCTAAATTACAGAAAATAAAAAAAATTACAAGAAGTTTAAACTAATTACACCTAATCTAAGCCCTCTAATAAAATAAAAAAGCCCCCCAAAATAATAAAATTCCCTACTTTATACTAAATTACAAATAGCCCTTAAAAGGGCCTTTTGCGGGGCATTGCCCCAAAGTAATCAGATCTTTTACCTGTAAAAAAAAGAAATACAACCCCCCCAACATTAAAACCCACCACCCACATACCCCTACTCTAAAACCCACCCAATCCCCCCTTAAAAAAAACCTAACACTACCCCCTTGAAGATCACCCTACCTTGAGCCGTCTTCACCCAGCCGGGCACAAGTCTTCATCCGATCCGGCCAGAAATCTTCCTCGAATCCGGGCAGAAGAGGTCCTCCAAGCGGCAGAAGTCTTTATCCAAGCGGCATCTTCTATCTTCAATCAACCGGAGCAGAGCGGGTCCATCTTCAATCCAGCCGACGCGGAGCCATCCTCTTCTTCCGATGTCCTAACACTGAATGAAGGTTCCTTTAAATGACGTCATCCAAGATGGCGTCCCTCAAATTCTGATTGGCTCATAGGATTCTATCAGCCAATTGGAATTAAGGTAGGAAAAATCTGATTGGCTGATGTAATCAGCCAATCGGATTGAAGTTCAATCCGATTGGCTGATCAATCAGCCAATAGAATGTGATTGACCTTGCATTCTATTGTCTGATTGGAGCAGCCAATAGGATTTTTCCTACCTTAATTCTGATTGGCTGATAGAATCCTATCAGCCAATCGGAATTCGAGTGACGCCATTTTGGATGACGTCATTTAAAGGAACCTTCATTCAGTGTTAGGACATCGGAAGAAGAGGATGGCTCTGCGTCGGCTGGATTGAAGATGGACCCGCTCCTCTCCGGTTGATTGAAGATAGAAGATGCCGCTTGGATAAAGACTTCTGCCGCTTGGAGGACCTCTTCTGCCCGGTTTCCAGGAAGATTTCTGGCCGGATCGGATGAAGACTTGTGCCCAGCTGGGTGAAGACGGCTCAAGGTAGGGTGATCTTCAAGGGGGTAGTGTTAGGTTTTTTTAAGGGGGGTTTGGGTGGGTTTTAGAGTAGGGTTGGGTGTGTGGGTGGTGGGTTTTAATGTTGGGGGGGTTGTATTTATTTTTTTACAGGTAAAAGAGCTGATTACTTTGGGCAATGCCCCGCAAAAGGCCCTTTTAAGGGCTGGTAAAAGAGTTGATTACTTTGGGGCAATGCCCTGCAAAAGGCCCTTTTAAGGGCTATTTGTAATTTAGTATAGGGTAGGGAATTTTATTATTTTGGGGGGCTTTTTTATTTTATTAGAGGGCTTAGATTAGGTGTAATTAGTTTAAACTTCTTGTAATTTTTTTATTTTCTGTAATTTAGAGGTTTTTTTTGTGCTTTAGTTATTTTTAGTTAATTGTATTTAATGTTAGGTAATTGTAGTTAATTAATTTAATTTATTTAATGATAGTGTAGTGTTAGGTGTAATTGTAACTTAGGTTAGGATTTATTTTACAGGTAATTTTGAATTTATTTTAGCTAGGAAGCTATTAAATAGTTAATAACTATTTAATAGCTATTGTACCTAGTTAAAATAAATACAAAGTTGCCTGTAAAATAAATATAAATCCTAAAATAGCTACAATGTAACTAATAGTTATATTGTAGCTCACTTAGGCCTAGATTTAGAGTTTTGCGGCCAAAGGGGTGCCGCTCCGTACACCAGCGCCACCTACATTATAGCTATGTACCCCTAATCTGCTGCCCCTAACACCGCCGACCCCTATATTATATTTATTAACCCCTAATCTGCCCCCCTCAACGTCGCCTCCACCTGCCTACACTTATTAACCCCTAATCTACCGACCGGACCTGAGCGCTACTATAATAAATGTATTAACCCCTAATCCGCCTCACTCCCGCCTCAATAACCCTATAATAAATAGTATTAACCCCTAATCTGCCCTCCCTAACATTGCCGACACCTAACTTCAAGTATTAACCCCTAATCTGCCGACAGGAGCTCACCGCTACTCTAATAAATTTATTAACCCCTAAAGCTAAGTCTAACTTTAACCCTAACACCCCCCTAAATTAAATATAATTTAAATCTAACGAAATAAATTAACTCTTATTAAATAAATTATTCCTATTTAAAGGTAAATACTTATCTGTAAAATAAACCCTAATATAGCTACAATATAAATTATAATTATATTATAGCTATTTTAGGATTTATATTTATTTTACAGGTAACTTTGTATTTATTTTAACCAGGTACAATAGCTATTAAATAGTTAAGAACTATTTAATAGCTAAAATAGTTAAAATAATTACAAAATTACCTGTAAAATAAATCCTAACCTAAGTTACAATTAAACCTAACACTACACTATCAATAAATAAATTAAATACAATTCCTACAAATAAATACAATTCCTACAAATAAATACAATTCAATAAACTAACTAAAGTACAAAAAATAAAAAATAACTAAGTTACAAAAAATAAAAAACATATTTACAAACATTAGAAAAAAATTACAACAATTTTAAACTAATTACACCTACTCTAAGCCCCCTAATAAAATAACAAAGACCCCCAAAATAAAAAAATGCCCTACCCTATTCTAAATTACAAAAGTTCAAAGCTCTTTTACCTTACCAGCCCTTAAAAGGACCTTTTGTGGGGCATGCCCCAAAGAATTCAGCTCTTTTGCCTGTAAAAAAAAACATACAATACCCCCCCCAACATTACAACTCACCACCCACATACCCCTAATCTAACCCAAACCCCCCTTAAATAAAACTAACACTAAGCCCCTGAAGATCTTCCTACCTTGTCTTCACCATGCCAGGTTCACCGATCGATCCAGAAGAGCCTCCGATGTCTTGGTCCAAGCCCAAGCGGGGGGCTGAAGAGTGACGTCCATCCTCCGGCTGAAGTCTTGATCCAAGCGGGCAGAAGAGGACATCCGGACCGGCAAACATCTTCATCCAAGCCGCCTCTTCTATGTTCTTCAATCCGATGACGACCGGCTGATCTTCAAGACCTCCATCGCGGATCCATCCTTCTTCTCCGATGACTTCCCGACGAATGACGGTTCCTTTAAGGGACGTCATCCAAGATGGCGTCCCTCGAATTCCGATTGGCTGATAGGATTCTATCAGCCAATCGGAATTAAGGTAGGAAAATTCTGATTGGCTGATGGAATCAGCCAATCAGAATCAAGTTCAATCCGATTGGCTGATCCGATCAGCCAATCAGATTGAGCTCGCATTCTATTGGCTGATCGGAACAGCCAATAGAATGCAAGCTCAATCTGATTGGCTGATCGGATCAACCAATCGGATTGAACTTGATTCTGATTGGCTGATTCCATCAGCCAATCAGAATTTTCCTACCTTAATTCCGATTGGCTGATAGAATCCTATCAGCCAATCGGAATTCGAGGGACGCCATCTTGGATGACGTCCCTTAAAGGAACCGTCATTCTTCAGTTGGACGTCGTTGGAAGAAGATTGGTCCGCGCTGGAGGTCTTCACGATGGAGCCGTTCCTCATCGGATGAAGATAGAAGATGCCGCTTGGATCAAGATGGTTGCCGGTCTGGATCGCCTCTTCTTCCCGGATAGGATGAAGACTTTGGAGCCTCTTCTGGACCTCTTCAGCCGCAGGATTATGGATCGCCAGCCCCCGCTTGGGTTGGATGAAGATTTTGGAGCCAGGACCGATCGGTGATACCCGGTGAGGTGAAGATAAGGTAGGAAGATCTTCAGGGGCTTAGTGTTAGGTTTATTTAAGGGGGGTTTGGGTTAGATTAGGGGTATGTGGGTTGTAATGTTGGGGGGGGGGGTATTGTATGTGTTTTTTTACAGGCAAAAGAGCTGAATTTCTTGGGGCATGCCCCGCAAAGGGCCCTGTTCAGGGCTGGTAAGGTAAAAGAGCTTTGAACTTTTTTAATTTAGAATAGGGTAGGGCATTTTTTTATTTTGGGGGTCTTTGTTATTTTATTAGGGGGCTTAGAGTAGGTGTAATTAGTTTAAAATTGTTGTAATATTTTTCTAATGTTTGTAAATATTTTTTTATTTTTTGTAACATAGTTCTTTTTTATTTTTTGTACTTTAGTTAGTTTATTTAATTGTAGTTATTTGTAGGTATTGTATTTAATTCATTTATTGATAGTGTAGTGTTAGGTTTAATTGTAGATAATTGTAGGTATTGTATTTAATTCATTTATTGATAGTGTAGTGTTAGGTTTAATTGTAACTTAGGTTAGGATTTATTTTACAGGTAAATTTGTAATTATTTTAACTATTTTAGCTATTAAATAGTTCTTAACTATTTAATAGCTATTGTACCTGGTTAAAATAAATACAAAGTTAGCTGTAAAAAAAATATAAATCCTAAAATAGCTACAATATAATTATTCGTTATATTGTAGCTATATTAGGGTTTATTTTACAGGTAAGTATTTAGCTTTATAATATATATTGTAGCTATATTAGGATTTATTTTACAGGTAAGTATTTAGCTTTAAATAGGAATAATTTATTTAATAAGAGTTAATTTATTTCGTTAGATTTAAATTATATTTAACTTAGGGGGGTGTTAGTGTTAGGGTTAGACTTAGCTTTAGGGGTTAATACATTTATTACAGTAGCGGCGAGATTAGGTCGGCAGATTAGGGGTTAATAATTGAAGTTAGGTGTCGGCAATGTTAGGGAGGGCAGATTAGGGGTTAATACTATTTATTATAGGGTTATTGAGGCGGGAGTGAGGCGGATTAGGGGTTAATAACTTTATTATAGTAGCGGTGAAATCCGCTCGGCAGATTAGGGGTTAATAAGTGTAGGCAGGTGGAGGCGACGTTGAGGGGGGCAGATTAGGGGTTAATAAATATAATATAGGGGTCGGTGGTGTTAGGGGCAGCAGATTAGGGGTACATAGCTATAATGTAGGTGGCGGCGCTTTGCGGTCGGCAGATTAGGGGTTAATTATTGTAGGTAGCTGGCGGCGACGTTGTGGGGGGCAGATTAGGGGTTAATAAATATAATATAGGGGTCGGCGGTGTTAGGGGCAGCAGATTAGGGGTACATAAGTATAACGTAGGTGGCGGTCGGCAGATTAGGGGTTAAAAAAATGTAATCGAGTGGCGGCGATGTGGGGGGACCTCGGTTTAGGGGTACATAGGTAGTTTATGGGTGTTAGTGTACTTTAGAGCACAGTTAAGAGCTTTATGAACCGGCGTTAGCCCAGAAAGCTCTTAACTACTGACTTTTTTCTGCGGCTGGAGTTTTGTCGTTAGATTTCTAACGCTCACTTCAGCCACGACTCTAAATACCGGAGTTAGAAAGATCCCATTGAAAAGATAGGATACGCAATTGACGTAAGGGGATCTGCGGTATGGAAAAGATGCGGCTGGAAAGTGAGCGTTAGACCCTTTCCTGACTTACTCCAAATACCGGCGGTAGCCTAAAACCAGCGTTAGGAGCCTCTAACGCTGGTTTTGACAGCTACCGCCAAACTCTAAATCTAGGCCTTAGGGTTTATTTTATAGGTAAGTATTTATTTTTAAATAGGATTCATTTATTTAATTAGAGGAATATTTATTTAGATTAATTTAAATAATATTGAAGTTAGGGGGGTGTTAGGGTTAGGGTTACACTTAGGTTTAGGGGTTAATTCATTTAATATATTGGTGGCGGTATAGGGGGGGTAGATTAGGGGTTAATAAATGTACTGTAGGTGCCGACGGTGTAGGGGGGGCAGGATAGGGGTTAATAAATGTAATGTAGGTGGCGGAGGGCTCCGGGTGTGGCGGTTTAGGGGTTAAACAATTCATTTATTTGCAGCGGGGTCCAGGATCAGCAGGATAGGGGTTAATAACTTTATGTAGGTGGCTGCGGGGTCCGGGAGCGGCGGTTTAGGGGTTCATATATTTATAATAGTGGCGGCGGGGTCCGGGAGCGGCGGTTTAGGGGTTAATAAGTATAAAGTAGGTGGCAGCGGTGTAGGGGGGGCAGATTTGGGGTGTTTAGACTCGGGGTACATGTTAGAGTGTTAGGTGCAGACAATGGGGTATCGGGCAGCAGTGAACATGAGCTCTCGCTGCTGTCAGACTCCCATTGATTCCTATGGGATCCACCGCCTCCAGGGTGGCGGATTGAACACCAGGTACGCTGGGCGGGAATAGTGGCGAGTGTACTTGGTTTTTCTTTGATAACTAGCAAAAGTAGTCAGATTGTGCCAAACTTGTGTTTGGAACATCTGGAGTGACGTAACCATCGATCTGTGTCGGACTGAGTCCGACGGATCGTAGGTTATGTCACTAGATTCTACTTTTGCCGGTCTGTAGGGCTTGATAACTATGGCGAATCAGCCTCGCCACAAATATGCTGCAGAATTCCAGCGTGGACAGAAGACAGAGGCACCTTTCCAGCGAATTCCAGCGTATTTGCGGTTGACGGCTTGATAACTAGAGGCCTAAAACTTTGGCATATATTTTAATGTCTGTATTGAGTAAAGATATTGGTCTGTAATTTTCTACTCTAGAGGGGTCCTTGTCCGGCTTAGGTATGACAGTAATGTGTGCTTCTAATGTTTGTTGGGTCCAAGTATTAGCGTCGTCTATCAAGTGGAACATAGTTGTTAGGTGGGACACTAGTATATCTTTATATTATTTGTAGTATAAGTTGGAGAAACCGTCCGGACCTGGGGTTTTGTGTAGAGGAAGGGAGTTGATTGTTGCATGAATTTCTCAGGGGTAGAACGGTTCTTCTAGGGATTTGGCTAAGTCGTCGGGTAAAGTGGGGGTGTCATGTAAGAGTGTTTCATTGTTTGCCGGTGGGATAGGGAGGTTGTATAGGTTGCAGTAGTATTGTTTAAACTGATCTACTATTTGGTGGGTACCTAATAAAGGTGTTCCCTCAGGGGTAATTAGTCGGTGAACATAAGTGTTTATTTTCTTTTCCCTTAGTGTTCTGGCAAGGATTGTCCCAGATTTATTGGATTCCCTAAAATATATCTTTCTAAGGTAAAAAGCTTTTTATTAGCCTCTTTGTATATTAAATGGTTTAACTCATTTCTAGTATTTTTTAGTGTATGCGAGAGGGAAGAGTTTTGCGGGTCCATTTTGTGTTGTCTTTCTAGCTCACGTAGAGTGTTTAAAAGGATTGTGTGTGTCGAACGATATTGTTTGGTCAGTATCATCTTTTGTTTGATGAGCTCTCCCTTATAACCACTTTGTGGGCTTCCCACAAGGTGTGGGGGGGATATCTGAGGTGTATTGTTGAGTTCAAAGTATTCTTGAATGGTTGCAGAGATTTTTTGGGGATGAGGGGGTTCTTTAGTAGTGTTTCTTCTAGGTGCCATATATAGGGGGATAGCGGGGAGTCAGTCCAGTCCATGTTAACACTGACCATAGCATGGTCTGACCAGTTGATTTGTTCTATGTCTGATTCTCTAATTAGGCTGTAGCTGAGTTAGTCTGTAAATAAATAGTCAATGCGGGAATACTTTTTTAGAGTAAAACGTGAAATTTTTCTGACCTTGGTGTTTAGCCCTCCATACATCTATCACTGAAAGTTTTTGTAAATAATGGCCTAAATCTACAATTGATTTTGATGAAGTGTTACTACGGCTGGTTGAATCTAAAGTTGGGTCCAATGCTAAATTGAGAAAGCGCCAGTTGGGCGTGAAACGCATCAGATGACGTATCTCTGCACTTGCCTTTTGTGAGTCTGGAGTCTGTTTCAATCTTCAACATTTTAATAAATACCGAATAAAAAATTTTGTTTTATACAAGGCTTGTGCATAGTGTATCCTCCTCTTCTACCAAGGAGTACCTTTAATGGTTTAAACATTTACCTGTAAGGAGATTGTTCCCTTTCCGACTTCATTTTTTGCAGATTAATGCATCTGGAGATCCCGTCTACATTTCTGGATCCCCGGACGCCAAGTCTGCTCCATGCTGCTAAGACGACAGCGTTTTTCTCCTCAACGATTACAGGTAACCAGTATCGCACCTCCACCCTGCTTTTTCTAAATTCAGATCCCCAGCTAAAAGTAAAGTACCTTTTTGAATTTGAGAAATTTTATTGTATACTTTGTGGAAGAATTTTACCTGTTTGGTATTTGGGGTGTATACAGTATATTGGCCAATGTCACTAGTCTGTCTACTATATTCTGCCTATTATTATGATCCATCTGCCTTCAGAATCTGAGTCAATAGATTCCAATTGGAATGGCAGGTATCTATGTATGAGGATGCCAACCCTGCTTCGTTTCCTTTCGCCTGATGCAAAATGACCTATCGGGTACTCCTTGTTGGAGAATCTAGGTGGTTTGTCTTTTGAGAAGTGTGTCTCTTGTATGAAGACTATGTCTAATTTAGATCTTTTGAACCAGGACCTTTCTACAGATCTTTTGGTGGGAGAGTTCAAGCATTTTTTGTGGCTATTTTGATCGTCTGCTTAGTAATTTGGGCCATTATATTTTAAGGTCAATATGGCAGAGTTATATTAGTTGTAAGGTGTATTTTGTTTGTGAGTAGTGTTGGCGGTAATTGGGATGCATATTGTGGGGTATGTTTGGCTTACCTGGAAATTTCTACAAAGTGAGTCAATGCTGTCCCACCCAGTCTGGGGGGGGGGTGATAGAAGAGAATAGGGAGGAGGGAAGGGAAGTAAACAGTAAGATCTTCTGCTGTCAGTGGTGAATCTGCTAAGACAAAATATACAGTATATAAAAATACAACATAAAAAAAGCAAACAATTTTAACAAAATGAAGTGCAAAACCATTGAGTGCACTCAAATAAAGAAAGAGGGGGTAAAAGTAGCAGATCGGCTACATAAGTGTATTCTAGACATACACAGGGGGGTTGTGGGGTGGGGTAGTTACTAGCCTATGAATGTGGCAATTAGATTGGCGTATGGGGGTACTCTTTTTACCTTCATATTTAACACTATATAAGATAGAGTATACGTAGTAAATTTAAACTATTGGATCTTATGTCACCTTTACTTGCAATATATATATATATTAGGTGGTGGCAACAACAAAAAAAGTGTTACATGTGGATACCAAACAGGGTTTTGGAGAGTAGAGTCAATATATCAATGTGACTCAAGCATGGGTGCGAGTTCTGTATAGCATATCCGACTGTATGCCAGGGCCATGTCAAGGGTGGCTTCTTCATGTGTAAGGAGTATGGCCCATCATAGCTGAGGTTATCGCAGGTTCTGTGGCCTTTCTCGGTTTCTTTGTGCGGGATACTGTGGTCCAGCTTGATCTCTTAGGCTTGGGTGGTCTTCCTAGGGTGGCCGTATCACTGTCACAGTTGGCTTGGAGAGAAGGAAGTTCTGGTTTCTGGATGTTTATTTGTGAACATAATTGATCCAGGTCGTCTGGAGATCTATAGAGAGTTGAATTGTTGTTTTTGAGGACTCTGAGGCAAAAGGGGAATCCCCAATGATAGGGGTCAGTTGGCTGAGATCCCCAAAGAGCTTTAAAGGGGTACTGTCAAAGGTGACCGATGATTTCTTTCTTGCTGCGGATAAAATATCTTCTTTATCCCTGAAGCTGGTGAATTTAAGAATTACATCCCGCAGCGTGTTGTCCACTAGATAATTGAATAATCTTTGTAGATAGCTAAGTAGGTCAGGGGGATGGACAGTTTCTGGGATACCCCTGATTCTAATATTTTGTCTCTTTCCTCTATTGTCCAGGTCCTCAACTTGATCCTGTACTTTTCTGATTAATTTTGAATTATGTGATGTTTGTCGTGCTTGGAGGTCTAAAAGATTGTCTGTGTGTTCTACGTCTTCCTCAAGCTGTACAATGCTCTTCACAATTTCGTTAATTTATTTTTTAACCTCAGAGGGCCTGGAATTAATTATTGTGCTTACTTGGGACATAAAGTTGGAAAAATCCTCTTTAGAGGGGAGACTTCGGTGGTCTGCTTTGATAAGGGGTGCTCCATCCTCCATGTCTAAGTCCTGTTCACTGGTATCTGTTTGTGTTTTGTCTGTAGCTTCCAGTTGGTCTACCAGGGTTGGTTCCAGGGTTTTAAGAAAGTGTGGACTTTAGAGGTTGGAGGGGCAAGGACTTTACCAGGTGAGTCCCTTAAATGCAGTATTTTAGTGTCATAGAGGCCATGCGGTCTGAATACCTGTTCATATAAATGTTGGAGGCATTTTAATCGTAGTTGTAGATGTTGTCTGAACCGCACAGTGTTCCAGGTAGTGTGCTGGGTGGATTCATCACTTGCCGATAATTAAAGAGATGCAGCTGGCACTTCCTCAGCTCCACTAGGTGTAGTAGGGCTGTATCTTTGGTCAGTTATATGTGCCCTTCATTTGCTGTCCAGAGCAGGCTCTCCTGCTTGGGTTATTCATTGCTGCAGTGCGGCCGCGGAATAGGCCGCAAGGTAGGTCTGAGGCGGGTGGTTTAGTTGCGGTTTAGTCGCGGTGTCGGATCGTCTCTGCTGATGACTTTTTCGAAACTCAGTGCATAGTGGACCCAGTGTAGGGTAGATGGGTTGGTGCAAACCCCCTGGCAGCTGTGATTAAGAAGCTTTTCCGCCGATCATAATTCCGAGCGTCACAAACACACGTCCATCTTGGGAGCTAGCTTTTGATAATATAATTTTAATAAATATTCGTTCTTTTCAACATTCGATTATGTCAATCGAATTTCTACAATTACATTTGTTCCAACATTTGAATTTTAAAATAAACACATTTGCCCATCCCTGGTGAGGGGGTGGAGCTGTGGCAAAAGGGGCAGGACATTGGATGTGTTGTGAGAGGAGCAAAGCTGTGACAAGACGAGCAGAATCCTGGGTGTACTACTATGAGAGGGGAAGAGCTGTGACAAGACGAGCAGGACCCTGGGTTTCCTGTAAGAGGGGAAGAGCTGTGACAAGCGGAGCAGGGCAATAGGTGTACTGTGAGGGTTTGGAGCTGTGCCACAACATCAGGTCAGTGGGTGTACTGCGAGGGTGTGGAGCTGTGAAAAGAAGGGCAGGGCTTTGGGTGTACTGTGAGAGGGGAAGAACTGTGACAAGAGGGACAGAGCAGTGGGTGTACTGTAAGAGGGGAAGAACTGTGACAAGAGGGGCAGGGCAGTGGGTGTACTGTGAGGGTGTGGAGCTGTGAAAAGAAGGGCAGGGCTTTGCATGTACTGTGAGGGTGTGGAGCTGTGAAAAGAAGGGTAGGGCTTTTGGGTGTACTGTGAGAGGGTGGAGTTGTGCCAAGACGGGCAGGACCATGGGTGTACTGTAAAAGGAGCTGTGACAAGAGGGGCAGGGCAGTGGGTGTACTGTGAGGAGGTAGAGCTGTGATAAAAGGGGCAGGGCAGTGGATGTACTGTGAGAGGGGAAAAGCTGTGACAAGAGTGCCAGGGCAGTGGCTGTACTATGAAAGGTGCAGAGCTGTGACAAAAGGGGAAGGGCAGTGGGTGTACTGTGAGGGGGTGAAGCTGTGACAAGAGGGGCAGGACTGTAGATGTACTGTGAGGGGTGGAGCTTTGACAAGAGGGGCAGGGTTTTGATTGTAAGTGGATGCTTATAATTAAAGTGATTAATAGTGAAACTATTTTATGTTTTTGGACTGGGTTGGGAACATGAATACTCTGGAGCATTTCACCCACACTTTCACTATTCACCCACACTTTCAATCATAGCTTGGTAGCACCGCCTACTAGGCTACCAAACGATCCTTGGCCTTTTGTGCAGGGGTCACCGAAAAAATCTTCTAATTAGTGATCCCCCTTGCATGAAGAGAATGTCTCGCCATATTGAAGCGGTTAAAGGGGCATAAACCTCCGAATTTTTCTTCCATGATTCAAACAGAACATACAATTTTAAACAACTTTCCAATTTAATTATGTAATCATATTTGCTTAATTGGGCTCTATTTATCAAGCTCCGAATGGAGCTTGATGTCCCGTGTTTCTGGCGAGCCTTCAGGCTCACCGGAAACACAGGTTATGAAGCAGTTGCTTCATAACCTGTGCAATACGATACCTGTCCAATATGATTGGATTGATTGACATCCCCTGCAGCAAAAGACCATCTGTCCTGTCCTGGCTAACAACGCTGTATCACTAACTAAACAGCTGCACATGGTCACAGCAAGACAAACTTCAGCAACATACTTACTTACCTATAAAACCTGTCACACTAGATCGTTGGACTTTACTGAGAGACAAAGCAACATTTAGAGAGATGCCGTCTGGGGACTCGGGAGGGAGTTCCGGAGCATGGCGGGTTCCTTTTTGAGCTGCAGCTTGCCTGCAGGCAATTTTCCAAGTGAGGCGATTGTGCCGCTCCCTTTGCAGCTGAGCCCATTTTTCTATCTGGATGAGCAGGACCCAAACAGACGGTCAATATTTCAGATTTACTTCAGATCCCAGAAATTTGTCTATTAACAAATTAGTAATGCCAGGTTATACCCTGTTCCGTTGATTTAGTGTATAGTAGCCTAGTTTGTTTCCCTGTATATGATCTTTTGTTCAGGTTTTGAATGTTCCACATGATATAGTAACTTATACTAGTGCACCCCAATATTAGATTCTACATTTATTTCTTGTTTTACCTTAAAAAGGTCAAATGATTTTCAGAGCTATTTTCTTATTACCAGCAAGTAACAGGTACTGGCATTTCCTTATTGCTTTTATAGAATGTTAAAGGTTTCTGTGGGGGTTGGTGGGGGTGCCCTGGGGAAATACTTTATATTTTAGATATAGCATGAGGGTTTATTACATCATGGATTTGTGGCTCCAGAAGGTCCTTCTTGCGGCCGGGGTTGCGGGTGGGATCTTAGCTAAGATTATTTAAAAAAAGAAAAAAAAGCAGTAGGAATTACTTATTATTAAAACTCTAATGCAGTGCTTGTAAGCATTTATTTTTTATTTTTTATGTACCGCTTGAAACTATCTACATATCCATAATTCTGATATGGTATATTCAACTATTCATGATAAAATAGTTACGATACATAAGCAATTAATATTGTGTCAGACCTTTAATAGATTACATAATCCTTGTATATCACAAAACGCTCTAGATGGTCTTCATGTGTTAAATATTGTAAATGCACCCAGTCTTGGCCATTGTTTGTTATTTTCCTTTATGTATTTACTTAATTGTTTCTTTGCTCAATACTAACCCCTGAACTTTGACTAAAACACAATAAATAGTCCAAGAGAGACAAATATTGCTGAAATAGGGGACTGAAAGAAAAAAAGAGGAATATTAATACTAATGTACAACCCAAATCAGATATGCCTTGAATATTTGATGTAGTATCTTCATTTTGTTTTGTGTATGCATTTAATTTTTCCTCAATAAAAACTTTACAATATATTAAAAAAAAAAAAACACTGGTACACAAAACTCTTCTTATGATGGATACATCTCCAGGTCTGGAAAGAAAGTAGAGAAATAAAACAAAAATCAGGAAATCCTGTATGGCAAAAGGATAACAAATAAGGGTTAAACCATACTCACAGTCTTCAGAGCTGCGGCTCTTAGTATGTAAGGCACAAAACATTTCCTCAATAAAGAAGAAAACTGAAGATCACATCTCAGCTAAAAGATTTATTAAATAAAATATGAATGACACTCGGCATATTAAGGAAAAGTCTGTATACATAAAACTGCTTCAGCATGTGTGAAAAACTCAGTTAACCCTTACCTGTCATCCTTTTGCCATACAGTGGATTAACACAGATTATATCCTTTTTTGTGCACCCTGACACTTTTTGATTTTAGATTGTATATTTTTTATTGTGTTTGTATAAGTGGTTAATATTTGGTTTATTTGCAAATTAAGGGGTAGATTACAAATCCCGAGCGATAAGTGTATAAACTGATATTTCTTAATTTTACTAATCCCCTTGTAAACATTTCTTAATACAGAAAACCCTTTGTTTTTACACAAGGTACCTAATTAAACATTTAAGTGTCAAAAATCTTTGAGCACTGTTGATCCTTAAGTCAGGATGATGTTTCTAAGAAAAGTGGTAAATAAAATTGAGATCAGCAGTTCATTGTGAAGCAGAGATCCGGAAAATGTATTCATTGCACATAAATCCAGCAAAGAGTCTGGCATTAGATTGCTGGGATTTTTATTTTTTTTTCAAGTATTGTTTACTGTTTTTTTATCACATTGACTTTAATTAAAGATTTTATCACTGGACATTGCGGTTAGTTATTCCTTCACTGGTTTAATGATTATTGTCACCTATTTTGACGTGTCTGCAAACATTAATTGCCTTTGACTCTTGGGAGTGATATCAAGACAACAGTGGGTTTGTTAGAAACGGATGTGATGAAAATATTTGCCTATGGGTTATTGCAAGAAGCTAAAATTTAACATCAGACACTTTTATTATTTATTTTAGTAAACTGAAGATAATACCAGGCAAAATCAATCTAAACGGGTAGTTTAAACAACCCCTTCAAAAAGAGAATCAATTAAACAGACCATGGAAAATAGTCTTTATGGTTTTGAGTTTGCATAACTTTAACTGGTTATAGAAAAATAAATAAAATGTTTGGATTAAGAAGAAAGAAACTTTTTTTGTCTATTCATGAAGCATAAATACATATGCATGTCCCTACAATAACTAAAACTGTAAAATGTTTCTGGGCCAATTAAAATATTATTTTTGTTACTCCACATCCTATTGGTTGGTAGCATGCTATTGCAGACATTCCAGGTTGTTATGTGACACAATGGGCTAGATTACAAGTGGAGCACTAATTTATCCCATGCCCGTAAATAGGCAAATTTATTTATTTACAGTCACGCAATAAATAACCAGCCATTACAAGTGGCTGATTATTGCTACGCGTACTTCACGTTAGCAATTAGCGGTCCAAAAATTAACCGGCTATTAGATCTCTGGTTATCTTTCCAAAAATGCCCCAATTGTTCTCAAAATGAAGTATATATATATATTTTTTATTAAAAAAAAACAAAATGTAGGGGGCAGAGATAACCGTCAAACTTAGCAGACGCATTTCCAAGGGGCTCCTTGTGAATATCTACTAAAATTTTACTTAATTTAAAATCAGTTGGGAATAACTTCTTAAATAGTGAGAGAATAGTACTAGAGAGCGCAGGAAGATACACCAAACTCCTAAAAATACCTATGGGTCCCCAACTAGGTAGTAGAAATGAACATATGAGTGAAAAATAGATAGGAGCGCTAAAAGCTAAAGGTGCTAAGTGTATTAATGTGATACTTATTAGAGAGAGAAAATAAACAAACAAAGTAGATGAATGTCTAAAGAAACATAGATTTATTCACATTAGGTGATATAAAAATGTAAAAACGGACGTCTCCGTAAATAAAAACAATTTCTACAATTAAGTTGCCATCATTTGATATAAGACTAGACTCGCAATATAAAGTTAATAATACAGCAAAGATAGTCCCAATCCGCACTTTCTGATTGGTATAAACAGTGTAACTTACTCATCGCATTTACACCAATCAGAAAGTGTTTTCAGGACAGCGCCCTCAATAGTGACGTCATTACGGCCGTACAACGAGTCACGGAGCAGACTGATTGTGCACTCGTCTGGGTAAGCCCCTGTCTTGCTAGCAAACCAACTCCCGATTGAAAAGTTAAGTGCGGATTGGGACTATCTTTGCTGTATTATGAACTTTATATTGCGAGTCTAGTCTTATATCAAATGATGGCAACTTAATTGTAGAAATTGTTTTTATTTACGGAGACGTCCGTTTTTACATTTTTATATCACCTAATGTGAATAAATCTATGTTTCTTTAGACATTCATCTACTTTGTTTGTTTATTTTCTCTCTCTAATAAGTATCACATTAATACACTTAGCACCTTTAGCTTTTAGCGCTCCTATCTATTTTTCACTCATATGTTCAATAACTTCTTAAATATTAACCCAAAAACCTTATAAGAAGTGTCCGACAGCTCGTTACAGTCACAGCAAAGAGAAAAGAAGATAGGAGCTTTGGCAAGCTACGAGCTTCAGAGTGTGATCAAGTGAAAAAGGTCTTTCTCACCTAGATAACCTTCGGAGGGTCGGGGCTCCGCTCCGGAGGTTAACCTAACTACCACTTTAGCTCAGAGGCAGCGCTTACTTGAGTTTGTAGAGGCTCTGAAACAAAGACAGAGAACACCGCTACTTGTTCTCAACCCGGACAGGGAGAAGCTGTCAGCCATAGCGGCTTTGAGAAAACTGCCACTCTTCATCCTCCAGGAAGAGGGAGATCTCATCTTGGGCTGTCCTCCGGAGGGTCGGGGCTCCACTCCGGAGGTAACTTTGATTTAACTACTTGCTACGATACTTTAAAGTGGACTGTCCTGCTACTGGAAGCAGCTCTTCAGGGAAGATAGCGATCGCTTCAGGATATCTGAATACTAGATAAGTAGCAAAGATCATTTGTTATACACGACACGTTATCAGTCTATACAGCCATAGGTCACACATAACCACCACTAAGGGACTCCAATGTACTATATTTGATGTAGATAAGCAGCTGATTTGGGACACTTTGCTACTTTGGGATAAATAGTATTTTTGGCGCAAATTGGCATTTTTGTCCTTCACACTACAGCTAGCTGCGCCACTGCTCCTGCATGAGGCTTTGGTGGGAACTGTGCATTTTTTCTCCATATACAACAAGATTTTATGGTGTGCCCCTGAACCTTGCAGATTAAATCAACTTCGGGTGACATGGTTCCTCCAGTTGAAGTGTACTAAACCAAAGTAGCCCCTGCATATTTTGTTTTATAGGACATTGCTTATTACAATCTCTTCTCATTTTAAGTAGGAGGTAAAGTGTATCAAAAGAGGAGAGTAACTGATGTGATTTTTAATATGACTGCAAGAGTTTTGAAACTTGGTGCTATTACATATCATAGAAAGTTGCAAGCAACTATAAGGTCTGTGCATCTTTAACCCTGCTTGGGACATATCTCATTTGAATAATCTCTATAATTTATATAGGGGTTTTGAGAGATTAAGTAATTAAGCTATCAGGTTTATACTAACTCCTTCTCTGAATTGTGTGATACCTCATATGTCAAGCAAGCTCTAAAATTGGAGATACAGTGTTACAGAGTCGCTTAAATTTACATAAGTGCTGAATAAACACACACTGGCACTGAGAGATGTGCCGTGAGGTCTGGCCTTCCCTTATCCTATCTACTCGCCCCTAGTGGATATCATCCCAAACTACCTTGTACTTTTATCGTCCCGTGTGGATATTTCCTTGAGGCAGAGTGGTGAGACCTTAGAGATATCACCGTGTTCCTTTTCTAGCTATTTCAAGACTATTGATATCAGATCCAAAATGATGGGGTAAAGTAACCCGATAGGGGCAGGAATACTCCCCAATTCTAGCACATTAATGAAGTTCATCTAGGCTTTACTTGCAACTGTGTTAGAACCTCTACAGACTAGCAGAAAGAAGTACTAGTCATATTCAACTTGATAACTTTAATCTAGACGCCACCTATAGGCTAATATCCCAGGAAAAAGTAAATATGTCTCACTCAAATAGGAAAAAACTAAACAGAAGGTCAGAAGGTCCAAAAAGGACGGTAGCGGACCATTTTCATAGTAGGTTTGTTACAGAAAGGGACATGTCATATAAAGACTCCAGAGATTCACCGCTTAGGCAAAGAGAACCTGAAGCTCAAGCGACTGATCACGATAACCTAATGTCGTTTACTCAAACCGTGGCGGAAATGATTTCAGATCTTGAGACGAAGTTAGCAGATTTAGAGGACAGATCGAGATGCAACAATATCAGTATCAGTGGAATACCTGAAAGTGTCTCTGCTAACAAACTATCTGAATACCCCTCTAAACTGTTTGAAGCCCTGCTGGGCTCACTAGAGGATCTAGAGCAGAAGATAGATAGAGCTCACAGAGCACTTAGATCTAGGAACTCTAACTAGGAACATCCAAGAGATGTTATAATACGATTACACTATTATACGTTCAAAGAAAAAGTTCTGAAAGCAGCCTATCTAAATAAATACCTTCCAGATCCCTTTAAGGAGATTCAGTTCTTCCCTGAATTGTCCTCACACACTGTGACCAAAAGGAGGTCCTTCCACCCAGTTACTCAGTGCTTACGTAATCACTCAATAAGATATAGATGGGGATTCCCTGTGAAGCTGTTCTTTCAGCACAACGGACATTCTTATACTAGAACAACCATCAAGCAGGGTATGGAAGTACTAGACACTCTGAATCTCTTACAAGGACCCTCTTCTAAATCTCAACCCCAACAAGATCCTCCTTCTCTTCTTGCTGCTGCTGCGCCAGAGTGGGATCCTAAGCCTAGGCGTTCTCCAGCCTATAAAAGAAGAAATCTGTCTCAGCAAGAACTGCGATAACTGTATCCTTTCTTAAAAAGTTGATTAGCTAATTTTGCTATAGCCTGAACTTGAACCTTATGAAGCCTCTAGAAGGTATCAAACCTATATATGCTAATAATACAACTCCCCTATGTTATAGGTTAGCACATTGCTATAAGCCAAAGTTAAGATGTCTCACAGTTGTTTGTATTGTAAATTATGTTTGAATACTTATTGTTTGTTCACTGTACTTTCTCCAATGTTTTTTATTACTTACTTCCCAGAGAAAAAGGACCAACGAAGCATTAGGTACAATTCAGCTATCCCTCTCTTCCTCCAGAGAGACTGGGACAACATACATCTCTGTGATACTAATTAGCTCCTGAGATTGTACTTTGGTGTCATGGGTCCTGATTTATTTACTCGCAACTACACCTTGGGCAGATATACCCTATATTCTGCATATGCTTAATTAATCTGACAAGTGTAAAAGTGAATTGTTATTGCCTCACTATTGCAGGACATCTCTTCTTTAGTTACCTTATTTTTATCATAAAGTATTGGGGTAATAAAGCTCCAAGTTTCACATAGATCTCTCCTCTTTGACATAAAAAGACCAGGAAACAATAATCACTCTAAGACACCTGTATAAGAACCAAGGCTATACTTTATCGTCATAGGACTTTTAGTAACTTTACATAAGTATGTTCCCACTCTCTTAAATACTGATCTATGTATGCTCCATTATATCATTGGTCAATTGTTTATATGAATGAAGTAGTCCTGAGCTGAGCTAGAGAGAACATTCAAGTACTATTGAAATACTTAAGAGTAATAAGTAGTCATAAGAGTCACCGATATATCATATATTTAGGTTGGTTGGTACAATCAGTTAAGCATTTTACTTAATCTATGGAAAATTCTTATAATGTTGTTCAATTTGTTATATATTCAGTTGTCTAGTTACCATCTGTTACATATTTAATTAAGCTTCCTTTCATATATTCTCTCCATATCAGAATTGGGGAGTAGCCTGTTACCTGCCCCTGTACTTCTAAGGTTAATTATATACATTATTAAATATAGCTCCCGCGTAATCTATCATTGACTACTGTTCTTCAGTTCTCCGCCCCCCCCCATACTACCATTAACCCCTCTATTATACTATATTTAAGGAATATATACCCATTCTTTTTATATAGCGGTGCTTAAGTACCATTGTTTCTATTACTCCTCCAATATTACTCAAGACCTCCAATCCCAACAGGTCAGTTAGATAGTTGGATTTCACACTTATCTAACTCTTTGTAGTTGTCATCCTTCTCACTTTCTCTGCCCTTCCCCTCTTTCCCTCCCTTCTTCCTCCCCCTCCTTCCCTTTTTTTTTATTACTCACAATGTACAAGGACTTAACTCCCCTTCTAAAAGAAATCTTCTCTTTAATAACCTCAGACGTTCCAAAGCTAACGTGGTCTTTTTGCAGGAGACTCATTGGACTCAGTCTGCAGATATACCTTTTTCCTTTAAACATTTCTCTAATAAATTTGAAGCCTCCTTCGCAATTTTAATTAGGGACAATTTAAAAGTTGACATACTACATGTAGAAACAGATTCAGGAGCCAGATATGTAATAGTTATCTGCTAACTGAATGATCGCAAATATACCCTTGTCAACTTGTATGCCCCAAATTCCCAACAAATACCATTCCTGAAAGGTTTGCTCAAAACAATATCCAAAATTAAATAGGGTACCCTAATTGTAGGGGGAGATTTTAATTTAATTTGGGATCCAATAGCAGACAGAAAAGGAATTAAACTTTCTACTCCAGACTGCTCCGTCAGTTCCTTGGCCAGTGCCTTTAGATCTCTAATGTCTCAATATGGCTTATACAATGTATGGCAGACTATGCACTCATCAGACAGGGATTTCCCTTCTACTCACATTCACATAAAATGTTCTCGAGACTTGACTAGTTCTTTGTTGAGCCCTGGACATTAAATAATATATACAGCCCAAAGATAGATCTGATATTCTGGTCTGATCATGACCCTGTCCAGGTTGCATTCACACAATATCTATCCAGAACAAATAGAAAATGGCGCTATGCAGATTGGATTTTAACTAACCCCAAAACACTACAAGAGATTAGGGAGGATTTGCTAGAATTCTTACATTTTAATGCTAATGACCAGACAGAAGTGCAGTACATCTGGGCTTCACTTAAAGCCTTTCTTAGAGGACTATTAATTAAACTGTCATCTTTCATGAAGAAAGAACAAGGTAAAACCCTCGCTGAATTGACTTGTACATACAGACTACAGTCCACGATACAGAAACTAAACCCTACGATTCAAGGCGCTAGGACACTAGATAGTTTAAAAGCTCAGCTTAGAAAGCTTGAACTTACAAGAACTCAAAATATTCTTAGTAAATTTAGGCAAATCTATTATTACCATAGCAACAAGGCAAATACTTTATTGGCGGCTAAACTCAGACATGAACAAGCCCAGCTCTCGATTCCTTCGATCAGCTATGACGGTCAGGTTGCAATATAGGTAATTCCTTTAGATCTTTTTACACCAATCTTTACAATTTAAATAATGCTGACATTAAGCTAAACTCAGAAATTCTAGCTAATTGTTTATCAGGAGTCTTAAATATGATTATACATAGAGATCAGGTTGGTTTTATACATGGAAGAGAGGGGCCTGCTAATACTCCAAGGCATTCCTCCATCTTATATGAAGCTAAAAGACTAGGGACCCCCCTCATGGCCTTGTTTCTTGATGCTGAAAAAGCCTTTAACAAGGTCAGGTGGGACTATCTCTGGGAAGTTTGGAAAGCATTTGGTGTACCTTTCAATTTATATTGGCAACTCAAGCTTTGTACTCTCAGCCCTCAGCCAGAGTAAGTTGAGAGGGATTCATCTCAGCCCCTTTTTATATATTAAACGGGACCAGACAGGGATGCCCTTTGTCTCCCGTATTGTTCGCTCTAACAATAGAACCTTTAGCACATATTAGGCTTAACCCAAATATTTCAGGGATAAAGTTTGGAGACTCACAACATAAAATTGCGTTATTTGCAGATGATGTGACTCTGTTACTAACATCGCCCACACAATCTATGCCTGCAGTATTTTACTGTATAGAGAAATTTGAAAAATGCAGCTTCTATAAACTTAACTACATGAAAACTGAAGTACTATATATGAACATCCCACAGACAGAACTTGAAGGTTTACAGAGGAAGTATCCTTTTCAATGGTCTTCTTCATCCATCAAACACATGATTTTCATATTATGATTTCTAAAAATTACAAAGACCGTTTACCTGAATTCAGAAAGTTATTAGAAGGATGGGAATTTAAAGAATTCTCATGGACAGGCAGAATTGCTGCTATCAAGATGTCACTACTTCCAAAGCTCACCTATCTATTTAGGTGCATACATTTAATTGTCCCTAGAGTAATATTAAATAAGTTTCAAAGTCTCATTTCAGCTTATGTCTGGAAAGGTAAAAGGCCCAGAGTAGCAACCACTGTAATCCAACAACTAATAAATAGAGGGGGTCTGGCATACCCTAGTATTTTATTGTATCATGATGCTGCTCGCTTATCTCATGGGTTGGAATGTGAGGGAATTCTGCTATAGATGGCAAGAAGTTGAACAAGTTTACACCTAAAGGCATACTTCTTTCAGATCTTCCTTGGATTCCAACCCATATGTGCAAAGCCTTAAAGATTGTTCATTCAATTATACTGGACATCCTAAAGCACTGGGATACTAAAAAGCATACAGTAACTGTTGCTCCACTCCCTTCACTCATGTATAAAATTCAAAGCATATTGGCTTCAATGTCTGAGACCCATATCCATACTTGGTCCGAAATGGCTAACTTGCCTCTCTCGTCCCTAAATAGAGATAATTCTATATTAAACTTTGAGGTTGCTAGACACACATTTTCTCTGCCCTCATCACTTCAGTTTGAATACATCCGCCTTACTAGCATTCTTAAATCTTCGGGCCTAGCGGGAAGAGCTTTAAGAAAACCCACAGTCTGGGAACAGAAATGGGAGTCGGGACGGATATTTAAAGGATCCCTCTCGTTTCACTATGATATACTAATCACATCCCCAGAACCTAATAAGCATAACCAATACATGGCTTGGGTATAGAAAATTACACATAGAGACAGAGGTAGCTGAATGGTTCAGGGAGCTGACGAGAGCCAAAAAATCTGTTCATTGTGCAACTCTTTGGGAACTGTACTACAAATTGACAGTCCGCTGGCATTTAGTGCCAGTAACCTTACATAAATATTATTAGACTACCTCTCCACTATGTTGGAGAGATTGTGGCAACTTAGGTGCCACTATACACATATGATGGGAATTTCCTAAAATAAGAGGCCTCTGGAGAAATGTTTTTGGACTTTTAAACAACAAATTAAATATCCATGTACAGATAAGTCCTGCTCAGGGGCTTCTGCATCATGGAGCTTCTGTATTGGCTGAGGCGGAGAAACTTTTTTTAGTTTCTTACCTACTCATGGCCACAAAGTTGGCTATCGCTAGAGATTGGAAGCAGTCCTCACCTCCGTAATGATTAAAGTAGTTTTTATAGTGGAATTTATCAAAACTATGGAATTTTATGCCTTTAAGTCCTTGAACAAAGTAGAATTATATTATGAAATCTGGCAACCCTGGAATGACCTGAGAGCATATAAATAAATTCTGGTTCACATAATTAGCATTTTGTTTTCTTCTCTTTTCCCCTCCCCTTTTTCCTTCCATATCACTTCAGGTTTCCCCCTATGAAGGATGGAATAGAGTAAATCCAACTACACCACCTATTTTGTCTTCACAATGACATGATGGACCCATAGTTGTCTTATGAGTTAAACATTGTAGGTCACGAATGTAGCTATCAAGATTACAATTTTGCTCCAGGTGGCCTCAATAATAGCTACTTGCATCGTTATGTATTAATATATAAAACAAGGATCCCACTTAGCTAGATATGACTAAATATTCATATTACTTAATTTCATTTTGTGTTGATAATATAACAATATCTAACTTTATAGTGACTATTTATGATTAAAGGATGTCAAATTTTTCTTTCTGTATCATATTATTAACAATCCTCAACAAAAGACTATTTAAAAAAAAATGTAGCAAATGTGTCTCACGTCATGAGAACGAGGCTCCCATTGGAGCACTCTCATGAGCGCAAAGCTTCCCTGCAATGCAAACATTTGTGTGCGCTGGTATTACTAGGTGGAGAGCAAATATTGCCATCGCAAAAGCGATATTTTGCTCTCCACTTGAAATTTAGCCCTATATATTTTAATTTTAAATCAAGCAAGAAACAATGTGGGAAGCAAATGCTAGGACTAGGAGCTTTCCCAGGGAAGTACATATAGATATACTAACACCCTTGTAGAAAGGCCATTAGGCCAATGGTGCAGATCCTTACATAATGTATATCAAGAATAACTTAAGAAGAGAAAGAAACAAGAAGATACTTGTTTCCAAATAGACAGGGATTTCAGCACTCTTTTAATCTAAATAAACAGCTCCAAACAAATGTTTGTGTGAAACAAAGTTACAATTTATTGGCACAGACTAGTGAACACTGTGACTCACCACATTCCACTATACCAGGAATATGCGTATTAATTCATAGAGCGTATGATTTAGGTTAGACCAATTCACAGTTTGCAACAAATAGCAATACAAATTGTTACAATAAAATAACCTGACCGGCCAGGGTGAACCAAGGTACCTCATAAAACAAGTACAAATCAATGTGAGTAGTAAGTAAATCATAGATAACCACACCCAGCTGCTCACAGAACCTTCACCTAAATTTTGTGGAGGTATCGCCTGGGCAGTCTAATATCCAGGGATCTAGGTTTTCAATAATATACTCACATAGAAGTTGAGTTCATATACAACAAGATTTGCATTTATAAAACATCATTGTGCTGTACAGGCATGAATGAAAAGTAGGTAGAGTGTGTATTCATACAACTACACCCTGCTGCACACAGAACCCCTTAAGTTAGTATGAGGTATTTCCTGGGCAGGTAAATGTCAGGATCTAAGTTGTATAATCAAGCACTCAAAGCCAAACAATAATGTAAGTAAAAAAGAACAAGCAGTTAGCATATAGAGTTAGTAAGCTCAAGCATAGAGAAGCTAGCTTATATGAGTAGAAAAGGTCCCAAGGACTCATAGGGCAATCTTGTTCAATTTGCCGTGCAGAAAGTAGAAGTTTGCAATGAACAAATGTCCTCTTTAAATGTGTGCTGCAAGTGATTTGCCCAATCAGACCTCCTCGACAGGCATCAATAAGGGCATATTGTTATCCGTAAGTGCAGATACTTAGAAAGTTGGTACTGTTGACTTTGAACTGCAGACGGCGGTACCCCTCCAGGCAAAGGAGAAAGCAGAATTCCAATCAGAATCAGGAAAGATTCCAGCAAAATTGACCACAGAGTTTTTGAGGACGCAGGGGATTTTAGCATCCCCAAACTTGGATCTCCAGGTGATCAATTTGTCCTCCTTCAAACTCCGCTCAGCCCATATGAGTGTTTTAAAAAGGTTTATCTTTCTGCCCAACAAACAACTTTGATAAATTCAATTTTCTTAAAGATCTACATTTATTTGCAAGGCGAATTGTACTATACCAAATCATGAACTATAATCAAGCACTCAAAGTCAAACAATAATGTAAGTAAAAAAGAACAAGCAGTTAGCGTATAGAGTTAGTAAGCTCAAGCATAGAGAAGCTAGATTATATGAGTAGAAAAGGTCCCATGGACTCATAGGGCAATCTTGTTCAATTTGCCGTGCAGAAAGTAGAAGTTTGCAATGAACAAATGTTCTCTTTAAATGTGTGCTGCAAGGGATTTACCCATTCAGACCTCCTCGACAGGCGTCAATAAGGGCAAATTGTTATCCGTAAGTGCAGATACTTAGAAAGTTGGTACTGTTCACTTTGAACTGCAGACGGCCAAATACAGAGTCACTTTATGCAGAGTGCAATATCATCATACTACACCTTCCTTCCGGAGTTGCTTTGTGCTGTTATAGATTCCTCTTGTTGCGGTACACAAAATTGTTATCTTGGAACTGGCTGGAAAGATAGCCTGCTGCTTGTTCAAGCTGGATAGAGGACGGTACACAAGGTCATATGGTAGGTCAGCTGATGCCGATGCGCATTTCACCCTCTCGTCTGTCAATAAGGCGGGGCTTCGTCAGGGCGAATACTGGAAATGGGAGCTCTTGCTTTTTATAGCATAGTGCATACTATGCCCCTACTGATAGGAGAACATGTGTGCATTTAATCACAAATAATTAAAATATAGTTGAGAGAAACCAAAGCAATATATTAGAAAACAAAATGCATCTAAAAAGGAACTAACTAAATGTACCTTAAGTGATTTTTTAATGTGTACAGTTTAAAAAGATAAAACCTATATAGATAGTCTTCGCTCAAAAAATATCCAAATATGCTGTACAACATGTTATTATAGCTGATAAAGAGATTATATATATATATATATATATATATATATATATATATATATATAGCTTGATGAATAGGTAGTCACTATAGGAAGCAAGCCATATCTAGTTTGTCGTTCAGACCATTGGGAAATTGTGTATCCAAAGTGGATATCCATCTGCATTCCTTTCTAAGGAGTGGTTTATCGTTGTCACCTCCTCTGCCATTTGTGATACCTCTATCTATGCCTATTACCCTAAGAGAGTCAGGATTACTGGCATGAAATGTCTCAAAGTGTTTTGCCACATTGCTCTTTTGATTTTTGTTTTTGATGTCATCACAATGTTCCGTGATGTGATCTTTGATCGCTCTTTTAGTTTTGCCCACATAGAATATGGGGCACAAACAAGAGGGCAGGTACACGACCCCCTCAGTATTGCAGTTAACATAATGTTGAAGCTTATACATCTTGCCTGCATGGGTGCCAAACTCCTTGGTTTTTACCATGTACCTACATGTGACACATTTTCCACAGGGATAGTTGCCCCAAGGTTTGCTTTGGGAGAGCCAATTTTTCCCTTGTTGGTAAACAAATTGGCTTCTTACCAGTTTGTCCCGTAAGCTTGGGTCCCTTCTAGCAGTTAAGCCCGGATAATTTCCCACTTCTCAAGCAATACTTTCATCACTTGTAAGAAGATTCCAATTTTTGGTAAGTATTTCTTGTAATCCACTCCAGTGACAATTGAATTCAGAAATGAATCTAATTTTTGTATTTTTGGCTTTGTCTCTTGGAAACAGTAAAGTATCTCTGTTAGTACGTCCTGCATTATTTTTCTGCCCCTTTTATTATTCGTTTGGAGTATCCTCTATCAAGAACATTTTTCACCATTTCAATGGCATGTTGAGTATACTTTTCTCTAGAGGAACAGTTTCTACGCAGTCTTAGAAACTGTCCTCTAGGGATACCACTTTTCAAGTGTGCAGGATGATGGCTTGAAGCCAGAAGGAGGCTATTAGTTGCAGTGTCTTTACAATAGTTTTCTGTCACTAGGATTCCTCTCTCCACTCTAACCTTAACATCCAGAAATTAAAGTTCTACTTCACTGTACTGAAAGGTGAGAGTAATATTTCTATCATTATGATTTAAGATAGAGACAAATTCTCTTAGACTTTCAACAGTGTCCTCCCATATCATGAAGACATCATCCACATATAGTAGCCATATGTGGATGCTGTTCTCAAAAAGGGGTTGCTGGTACACCTCATTCATCTCCCAAGAGCCAAGATGGAGGCAGGCTACGTTGGTGCGCATGTACCGCCCATCGCTGTCCCTCTTAGTTTTTTATACATTTTTCCATAAAACATGAATATGTTATTTGTCAGGACAAAAGTTAGTAGCTGGACAATGAAGTATGTATGGTTACAAAAAGACTGCCCCCTTGTTTGTAAGAAATGTTTACTGGCCTGTATGCCAACCATGTGTGGAATGGATGAATAGAGTCCTTCTATGTCAAGGGATATGAGTAGTGCTCCCTGGAGGATAGATATTCCATCTATTTTACGTAGAAAATCTAATGTATCTAGCACATAGGAATGATTGGTACTGAGAAATGGTCTCAACAAGGAGTCAATATAGTTACCCAGGTTCTCAGTGAGGCTCCCTATGCCGGCTATAATAGGCCTCCCTGGAAGATTCATCAGATTTTTATGGATTTTAGGGATGCAATAGAAGACTGGCATCACTGGGAACTCTGAATACATATATTTGAATTTTGCCACGGTAATAATCCCCTCAATTTTTGCATCATTCAGCATTTTGTAAAGGGAAGATTGAAGGGAGGAAAAAGGGCTGAAGGTAAGGCGCTGATACTGATCTTTGTCTAAAAGCTGCCTTTTGACCTCTAGAGTATACTTACTCTCATCCCAGAGGACAAGGTTACCACCCTTGTCCGCTGGTTTTATGACCATTTCTTTGGCATTCATAAGTTCATTCATGGCCCTTCTTTCAGTTTTAGATAGGTTATCATCTACTAGGCCTAGATTAGGTAATTTTTAGATGTCTTTTTCTACTTGCTTAACAAAAATATTTATAGCGGGTACCAAGGAGAGCTGGGGCATATATTTTGATTTAGGTCTAAATTTGGACAGTGCTTTAGTCTGAGGAATGTCTTGCTCTTTCTGGGAAAGTGGTAGATGTCCACTTTCTCCTTCCATTAGGAGATCTTGGAGACTGTCCTCCTTACTCAAAGCAATATCTTCAACCAGATATTTACTTTTCCCTTTCATAATTTGGGATAGTGCAATTCGCCTTGCAAATAAATGTAGATCTTTAAGAAAATTGAATTTATCAAAGTTGTTTGTTGGGCAGAAAGATAAACTTTTTTTAAAACACTCATATGGGCTGAGTTGAGTTTGAAGGAGGACAAATTGACCACCTGGAGATTCAAGTTTGGGGATGCTAAAATCCCCTGCGTCCTCGAAATCTCTGTGGTCAATTTTGCTGGAATTTTTCCTGATTCTGATTGGAATTCTGCTGTCTCCTTTGCCTGGAGGGGTACCGCCGTCTGCAGTTCAAAGTGAACATTACCAACTTTCTAAGTATCTGCACTTACGGATAACAATATGCCCTTATTGATGCCTGTCGAGGAGGTCTGAATGGGCAAATCACTTGCAGCACACATTTAAAGAGAACATGTGTTCATTGCAAACTTCTACTTTCTGCACGGCAAATTGAACAAGATTGCCCTATGAGTCCTTGGGACCTTTTCTACTCATATAAGCTAGCTTCTCTATGCTTGAGCTTACTAACTCTATACACTAACTGCTTGTTCTTTTTTACTTACATTATTGTTTTGCTTTGAGTGCTCTATTATACAACTTAGATCCCGACTTTTACCTGCCCAGGAAATACCTCATACTAACTTAAGGGGTTCTGTGTGCAGCAGGGTATAGTTGTATGAATACACACTCTACCTACTTTTCATTCATGCCTGTACAGTACAATGATGTTTTATAAATGCAAATCTTGTTGTATGTGAACTCAACTTCTATGTGAGTATATTATTGATAACCTAGATCCCTGGATATTAGACTGCCCAGGCGATACCTCCACAAAATTTAGATGAAGGTTCTGTGAGCAGCTGGGTGTGGATATCTATGATTTACTTACTACTCACATTGATTTCTACTTGTTTTATGAGGTACCTTGGTTCACCCTGGCCGGTCAGGTTATTTTATTGGAACAATTTGTATTGCTATTTGTTGCAAACTGTGAATCTTCTTGTTTCTTTCTCTTCTTAACATTAGGTTAGTGCATCTGGTTTTTAATATTTTATCCTTTAAATAGTGTTATTGGATTCCTGCTTGTCTTTAACCTTCCATTCTGCTGATGATTCTGTTCCTGACTGACAGTGTATTGCCTGACCTTTGCCTGACTTTGACCTTCCATTCTGCTTGATGATTCTGTACTCCACTGCCTGTGTGTTGCCAGACATCTACATGGCCTTAATCTTCCTTTAGTTTGCTGATTCTGTAGCTTGACTTGACTTTTGCTTGACCCTTATTATTTTCTTCGAGTACTGGATCACATCAAGAGAGTTATTTGTTCCATCTCTCAGCCACTGGGTATATACCTGGATGGACAATAATAACAAGCCTTTCAATTTTTAGTAGTCTAATCAATAACAAATTTACACATGAGTGAGCTCTAATGAACAATGGTCTAGAATCATATAAGATCTAGAGACATTTTAGCTTGGTGTATTACATGTGGAATATTCACTCCAATCTCTCCTATTCCTGTGTTATTTTAGGCAGACATTTTACAGAATATGGAAAAATAAGTGAACTTTAGTAAATCTAGATGACTGAATTTTTTCACAGTTACCACTTCTACTTCATGTAGTGGCACGCATCAAGCAGGAGCAAGCTTCGGCCAGCCTCATTGCACCATCTAGTATGGAGGAGGATACCAATGGCACTACAGAGATTATTTAAACGTTCCCTTTATATGTGCATTCAAAAATTGATAATAAATTAGGGATAGGTGGTTGTACTGGTCTGAATTTTACAACTAATTCAGCTAAAAAGGGCTGAAAAAAGAGAGTACAAATATAGCACTCACAACGTTTAATTATATTTTTGTAAGTGAGCAAAGTGTGAAAATATTTAAAACTTAACTTTTATTAAATTATAGAAAAAATATAAAATGTTATGTTAAAAAGTGACAATGCTCCTCCTAATTACGGAGTATAATTATAAGTATTATAAGAAGATATTCTCATTATTTCAAAGGATTCCCATATTATATTTGCCACCAAGCTGTAAGCATAAAGGTGGCTAAAGTTCATAAGGAATACGATTGAATCAATTATTACTGAGTAAATTATTTTACCTCTTAATAACGATAAATTATGGTTACCTTTTAAATACCGATTATATTATATTAAGGAGCGAGCATTGCTATTTTAAAAAAAAAAGAGAGAAACAGAGACGCCACTGACGCGTTTTGCAGTTGTGTCGGTATTAAGAGTTAAAATAATTTACTCGGTATTAGAGGTAATAATTGAGTCAATCGTATTCCTTACAAACTTTGGCCACCTTTATACTTACAGCTTGGTTGTAAATATAATATGGGAATCCTTTGAAATAATGAGAATATCCTATTATAATACGTATAATTATACTCCATAATTAGGAGGAGCATATGCACTTTTTAACATAACATTTTTTTATTTTTTCTATACTTTAATCAAAGTTAAGTTTTAAATATTTTCACACTTTGCTCACTTTGAAAATATATAATTAAACGTTGTGAGTGCTATATTTGTACTTTCTTTTTTCAGCCCTTTTCAGCTGAATTATTTGTAAATTTCAGACCAGTACAACCACCTATCCCTAATTTATTATCAATTTTTGAATGCACATATAAAGGGAACGTTTAAATAATCTCTGTAGTGCCATTGGTATCCTCCTCCATACTAGATGGTGCAATGAGGCTGGCCGAAGCTTGCTCCTGCTTGATGCGTGCCACTACACAAAGTAGAAGTGGTAACTGTGGAAAAATGTAAGTTAGGCTGAATCCCCAACCTCAATCCGTATTGGGGTAGCTTGCAATTGAGTCTGGATGCCATGAGATCTATCTCCGGTGTTCCCCATCTGAGACAAATCTCTGCAAACACTTTGGGGTGAAGAGACCATTCCCCCAGATGGAAGGATTGCCTGCTGAGAAAGTCCACACCTCCCTCATAGCTAGGTGGCTCCTCGTTCCCTCCTGGTGGTTGATGTAAACCAAACAACCCCAGAGGAGGCCACACCCTCAGAGCATTGTAGATTGCTCGAAGTTTCAGAATATTTATCGGAAGGAGAGACTACTCCCGGGTCCATTTATCTTGTGACAATCTGGAACCCCAAACAGCTCCCCATCCTGCTAGACTCATGCCCGTGGTCATAATCTCCCAGGACGGTCTCAGAAAGGATGTCCCCAGGGACAGATGCTCCGGTTGGATCCACCAAGTTAGGGAGTCCCTGGTCCGAGCATCCATGGATATCCGCTTTGAACTCCAAGAACTCCACCCTGTTGCTGGGAACCAGGGAACTCTTTCCTGAGTTGATCTTCCAACCATGAGATTGGAGCAATAAAAGAAGGGCCCTTGAATGATCCTCTGCGACGCTGAATGACGGCACCTAGACTAGGATGTCATCAAAATAGGGCACCACAGCAATGCCCCTGGATCTGGTCACTGCAAGAAGTGCCTCCAGAACCTTTGTGAAGACTCTTGGGGCTGTCACCAGGCCAAAGGGAAGGGCCACAAACTGGAAGTGTTGGTCCAGAAACGCAAATCTTAGGAACTCGAAGTGGCCCCTGTGAATTGGAACATGAAGGTAAGCATCCTTCAAGTCTATAGTCGTCATGAACTGCCCCTCTTGAACTAGGGGCAGAATAGATCTGATCGTTTCCATTTTGAACAATGGAACAGCCAGAAACTTGTTTAAACACTTTAGGTCCAGAATCAGGCGAAACGTGAGCTCCTTCTTCGGAACCACAAAAAGATTTGAGTAGTACCCTAGACCCCTTTCTGCTTGGGGTACTGGTACAATAACACCTAGAGAGGAAAGATCCCTCACACATTCTATAAAGGCCGCTCTCTTTTCTGGTCTTGAAGACATGTTTGACAGGAGGAATCTGCCCCTGGGTGGATGGGACCTGAATCCTATCCTGTAACCCTGGGCGATAACCTCCAGAACCCAAGGGTCCTGACCTGAACGTCCTGTAACCAGGCTTCGGAGAAGAGAGACAATCTGCCCTCTACTTGGTCCGGGGACTGGTCGGTGGGCTTCTTGTTCTGCTTGTACTTGTTCCAAGACTGAGCAGGCTTCCAAGTTCCCTTGGACTGATTTGCTTTCGTGGGGTGCTGCTGGCACTGGGCCTTGTCTGCACGAAAGGGACAAAAAGTAGATCCTTTAGGGTTCCTCTTCTTATACTATACAAGTTGTGTTCACTCTGCGCTGAGAAAATTATCAATAAGCCAGTGGGTAAATGGAGATTCCTCTAACTCCAATAATAGACCAAACACACGCAATAGTATCAAAGATACTAAAAACCCCTGGTGCTGAAAATACAGCTTAAATTGGTCTAAAAATAATATAACTATATGTGAGTATATGAGTATATAAATCCTCTATACTATATGGCAGAAATCAGTGGCAAAACTAACAGCGCATAAAATTTAGCTCCAGAGAGAACGAAATTCAAAATTAGCAATAGTTTATTACATCAGGTTCACACATACAATGATTCACACATGCAACAAAAAGTAAAATGATGATTTCCCTAAAACACGCTGATCAGGCGTTTTACAAGTGTAGTACCATTAATCTAAAAACAGCACAATATTTCTCTATACAAAGAACAAAATTAAAAACAACAAACAAAAAATGAATAAATTGAAGCGAAGATCCCAATATAGATCAAGTGAATGTCCACATCAGCTGGAGGTTTGTTTAAGTCGTCCAGAGACCGTAATGGTTCTCTGAAGTCCCAGCTGTTTCTCTCTATGAGTCGGAAGGTAACCGCCAAAGTCTCCTCTCTTTAACAGGGCTAACAGCAGACAGACCAAACCGCTCTTAGAGTCCCGTGCAGCACAGACGCTAGAGATCAATCAGGATCACCTGAGCAATAGAAAGTGGGCGGAGCAATGCGTTTCAGCCCATTCTGGGCCTTTGTCTAGCTCCTGATAGACAGAGTATCTGGTCTTTTAAACCGTCACTCTCTATTTTGATTGGCTATGCCTCAAATGGAACAGAGGGATAGTTTTAATATATTGAAACAATCCTGTAAACTCGCTACATAATTGCCACTTGAATTCCTATAGCAATCTGCGATCAAATACATTGCCTTCACTTGTATATAATATGTATATATATTTTGTTTTCATCGATATTGGTAATTTTATACATCCTAAAAAAACATCCTAAAAAACAAATATAACCTTAAAAACAAATATGAATACAGTAATTTATATTACTAATAACATTAAATACATGAAAAACTAAAATATTTCATTATCCATAATAAATATACTTACAATAGACATAATACAATACACATACCCAATTTCACCATCATTATTGCTGATAATTTAAAATGATTATAAATAATTTAATAGATAATAGTTAATAATGCTAATAATAAAACAAATAATAATAAAAAAATAATAATAACTAAAAAACAAAAAACATATATTGCAATACCCAAAATATGCAATAATTAGCCTCCTTTTATTTTTATTTCTTATTTTTTATTTCATTCTCTCTTGATGCACAAATTTCCTTTCCAAAAAATGGGTCAATTTATAAAGTGTCTAACATTCTGCCAGAGACAAATGCCACATAATATCCTTCCATATATTTTACTCATCTATATTTAAATGTAAAACATTAACTAATCCACCCGGTAGGGCGATTGTTTCGGGAATTGGATCCCTTACAGCCAATTTATCGGAATATTTAGATATCTTCCTTCAAAAATATGTTATATGTTATTTAAAAGATTCCACAGATATTTTGAAAATTGTAGATACTATCACATGGCAAGAGGATTATCTTCTTGCCACGTGTGACGTGACGTCGCTATATACATGTATTAATCACCAAGATGGTTTATTGGCTGTGAAATATTTTTTAGATACAGATGACACTTTGAAAAATGAACAGAAGGGGTTCCTTATGGACTCCATCAAGTTCATTTTAACACACAATTTTTTTAGTTATGAATCTCAGTTCTTTAACCAAGAAAGAGGAACAGCTATTGGCACCAGGTTTGCTCCAAGTTATGCAAATTTGTTTATGGGTTTTTGGGAACATTTTTTTCTCACTAATACTCACTTTGGAGCAAACCTGGTGTCTTATAAATGCTACATAGATAATATCCTTATTGTTTGGAGAGGTGATGAAACTGAGTTAAATGATTTTGTTGCTACTATGAATGATAATGAAGTGAATCTCCATTTTACTTGAGAAAAAAGTAGACAAAGTGTGAATTTCCTAGATTTGGAATTATTCCCTGTAAATAATGAAATACACTTGAGAACTCATTTTAAAAGTGTGGATGCAAACAGTTATATCCACCTCACGAGCTGTCATCATCCAAGATGGATTGAAAATATCCCAAAGGGTCAGTTTTTACGCATAAACAAAAACTGTACAAATCTTGTAGATTTTGACAGTCAATCTGAAAAACCAAACAGAATTTTTTAGATAGAGGCTACGATGATAAAAAGATAGAAAAAATACGACAAGAAATAAGGCAAGTAAAAAGGTATGATATAGTTAATAAAACCACTAAGACTATGAGAAGAAATCAGTCAATAAAGAATAACAGCCTATTCATTCATTTTATCACAAACTATAGCAATAATAATTTTTTATTGGAGAAAATATTAAACATTGGGGGATCCTAAAGAATGATGAGCTAATAGGATCTTCATTACCAAAAAAAAATCTAATTATCTATAAGAAGGCGCGTAATTTAAAATCCATTCTGGCTCCGACTGAAAATAAAATTAAGAATAAAAATACAAATATACAAACTGATCTAGAAGGTAGAACATTGAAAGGTCTTTTCCCCTGTTTGACCTGTAAGTCATGTAAACATTCAAAAAAAAAAAAAAAGGAATTTAAATCTAACATTACAGGTAAATCCTTTAAAATTAAAGATACTATAAGGTGTTCGGATAAATTTGTAATTTATCTTATGCAATGTCGCTGTGGAAAGCAATACATAGGGGAATCTGAAAGACCCCTACTTGATCGCATTCGCTAACATATATGGTCTATTGAGAAACATGACTTAGAGAGAAATAAAGATCTCCCTATGCCGAAACACTTTGCTGCTTGTAATAATGGGGATCTAAAATGTTTCTCCTATATGGGTATAGACAAAGTGAAAAATAATTGGAGAGGGGGAAATACACAGTCAGAATTATTAAAAAGGGAGACAATATTGATTTTTGAGTTGAAATCATTAAAACCTAATGGTCTCAACTTAGATTTGGATATAGGATGTTTCCTTAGAGATTGAATATTATGTGTTTTATATTTGTGGCTTTATATTTTGGATTGTCAAGTTTGACTACTGTATGGTTATCTTACGGGCTAACCCAATTTATAAGGTACAACAAAATTATTAATATATTCCAATATTTCTGAGATATACATTTAAATATAGATGAGTAAAATATATGGAAGGATATTATGTGGCATTTGTCTCTGGCAGAATTTTAGACACTTTATAAATTGACCCATTTTTTGGAAAGGAAATTTGTGCATCAAGAGAGAATGAAATAAAAAAAAAAAAGAAATAAAAATAAAAGGAGGCTAATTATTGCATATTTTGGGTATTGCAATATGTTTTTTGTTTTTTAGTTATTATTATTTTTTTATTATTATTTGTTAGTATTATTAACTATTATCTATTAAATTATTTATAATCATTTTAAATTATCAGCGATAATGATGGTGAAATTGGGTATGTGTATTGTATTATGTCTATTATAAGTATATTTATTATGGATAATGAAATATTTTAGTTTTTCATGTATTTAATGTTATTAGTAATATAAATTACTGTATTCATATTTGTTTTTAAGGTTATATTTGTTTTTTAGGATGTTTTTTAGGATGTATAAAATTACCAATATCGATGAAAACAACATATATATACATATTATATACAAGTGAAAGCAGATTGCTATAGGAATTCAAGTGGCAATTATGTAGCGAGTATACAGGATTGTTTCTATGTATTAAAACTTTCCCTCTGTTCCATTTGAGGCATAGCCAATCAAAATGGAGAGTGACGGTTTAAAAGACCAGATACTCTGTCTATCAGGAGCTTGACAAAGGCCCAGAATGGGCTGAAACATGTTGCTCTGCCCACTTTCTATTGCTCAGGCGATCTTGATTGATCTCCAGCGTCTGTGCTGCATGGGACTCTAAGAGCGGTTTGGTCTGTCTGCTGTTAGCCCTGTTAAAGAGAGGAGACTTTGGCGTTTACCCTCCGACTCGTAGAGAGAAACAGCTGGGACTTCAGAGAACATTACGGTCTCTGGACAACTTAAACAAACCTCCAGCTGATGCGGACATTCACTTGATCTATATTGGGATCTACGTTTCAATGTATTCATTTTTTGTTTGTTGTTTTTAATTTTGTTCTTTGTATAGAGAAATATTGTGCTGTTTTTAGATTAATGGTACTACACTTGTAAAACGCCTGATCAGCGTGTTTTAGGGAAATCATCATTTTATTTTTTGTTGCATGTGTGAATCGTTGTATGTGTGAACTTGATGTAATAAACTATTGCTAATTTTGAATTTCGTTCTCTCTGGAGCTAAATTTTATGTGCTGTTAGTTTTGCCACTGATTTCTGCCTTATATTATAGAGGTTTTATATACTCTTATATACTCACATATAGTTATATTATTTGTAGACCAATTTAAGCTGTATTTTCAGTGCCAGGGGTTTTTAGTATCTTTGATACTATTGCGTGTGTTTCATCTTCTTATACTGCAGTAGGAAGGTTCCCTTGCCTCCCGTAACTATGGATATGATCGAATCCAATCCTGGACCAAACAGAATCTTTCATTGAAAAGACAGGGACAACAGCCTTGACTTAGAGGTCATGTCTGCAGACCAAGACTTTATCCACAGAGCCCTGTGAGCTAAAACGGAGAATCCTGAAACCTTTGCGTTCAGGCGAATAATTTGCATATTGGCATCACAAATGAAAGAATTGGCGACCTTCAACGCCTTAATCTTATCCTGTATATTGTCGATGGAAGTCTCCCTCTTGACCATATCACACAGTGATTCACACCAATATGTCGCAGCTCAGCCACTGTTGGTTGAAAAACAAACCCTGTGTGTTGAAACATTTTCCTTAACATGTTTTCCAATTTTCTATCCATGGGCTCTTTAAACGACGAACTATCATCAAGAGGAATAGTCATCCGCTTTGTGAGGGGAGAGATGGCACCATCCACCTTAGGGACAGTCCCACACAGCTCGAGCTTAGAGTCCAGAACAGGGAACAGTTTCTTAAAGGAAGAAGAAGGGAAAAAAGGAAGAACCTAATCGCTCCCATTCATTCTTAATAATATTAGCCATCTTAACAGGAACCGGAAAGGTCTGAGGAACCACCCTGTCCTCATATACCTTATCAAGCTTAAGAATCAATGGTTGCTCTGGAAGCTTTGGTTCCGGGACCTCTAGAGTAGCAAGCACTTGCTTCAGCTAAAAGCGCAAATTCTCCATCCTAAACCTAAAGTCAGGCTCATCCGCTGCCGGAGGATGAGATGACACAGACTCCGACCCAGAAGGAGCCTCCTCTGAAGAGTTGGAGTGGGCCTCATCATTGTCTAATGCCTCTGATATTTCCATAGGGGTAGACAACCCCTGGGCCAGGCCACCATGGTACATCCTACGCTTGCGCTTAGCAGAACGTGGTAAGGCATGGATCACTTTCGATTCAGCCGTTTGCAGTTGATCCGCAAAATCTGATGGCCAACTAATCTCTCCCATAGGAGTAATGGTTGGACCCTGGGGCTCTGCATGTGCACTCAGGGATGAAAGCAGGGAACACACCTAACAGGATGGGGAGCCCTCAGAGGTGGACGGCTCAGTAGTACTAGACATCCCTTTAGTTTTAGATGTTGCTACTTTATCAAGGCATGTGGAACATAGTTGAGCAGGCTGATCTACAAGAACCTCCTCACAATAAAGACAGGAATGAGACTTTGTTAAAGAGGGAGTACCCTCTAACACGTCAGAGTCCTCCATAGCCTGCGCTTTTATTATGGTCTAGACTAGCTCAAAAAACTGACACCTTTATATCCTCCAATGGCCGGGGCACTCACCACCTCCTATGACCCGGAGTACAGAAATCGCTATGTCTCCTATGCCGCTGATACACAGAGGAAGTGAAAACTCACACCCGGTCACTTGGAGTTCCACCATTGCCAGAGCCACATCTCATACATAACGCAGCAATAACACAATAAACAATATTATGTATATACCACCCCTGTTCAATAATCCCCTCACTAGGAATATAACAATTGATTCCATAAGATAAAAGGTGCCACACTGTGACCCTGTCTTCTGTGTTATCATTATGTATAAAAAATGTAATGATCTTAGCAGAATCAATGCTGTGGAACAGGAACACGGCCCTTCAAGTGTGACAGGTAGAAGCATCGCTCCTGACATGGACATGAGTGCAGAAAGAAGGCAGTGAAACTCATCAATGCTGATTGCTTGTGAAGCTGTTAATATGAGTCTGAATGGTTTTGCAGAAAGACTCTCTCTGCATCTCCGGACTAAAGGCAAAGAATGACTGGGAGATAAGGGGAGTGGGGGAGGTATTTAAGCCTTTGGCTGGGGTGTCCTTGCCTCCTCCTGGTGGCCAGGTTCTTATTTCCCAAAAGTAATGAATGAAGCCGTGGACTCTCCTCCCCTTTAGATGAAAAACACATTATGAGCAGATTCTTATTTCATTATTGGCTTCTTTCACAGCTTATCTTGACTGTTCATTCATTTATTGAAATAAACCAGTGCTTGTATGCACTCATTTCACTTATGTAATAAGTAACATCCAAAGAGAAATATTGTATTCTTTATCCTACACTAAATGTGTAGTAAGACAACATAGCGTCAAGTAGTTTTGTTTATATTTTTGTTTGTTTCTTTTTTAAATAAACAATTACACTCCAGTCAAGCTCTGAAATTATATCACTCCAGACTACTGAAAGTCTTCTTAAAATATATTTATTCCAGATTCATATAACCAAAAAAAAAAAATGTAACAGAGGCTGTATATTTAACGACCTTTAAAGGGACATAGTAACATAGTAGCATAGTAGATACGTTTGAAAAAAGACAGAAGTCCATTGAGTTCAACCTATACAAATCTAATATACTTACAAAAAATATCCAATTGAGTTTACATTAATTATATTAAAAAAGGTGACCCATTTAACACAAGCTTTTATATCCCTGAATTCTGCTTCTAGCCAGAAATGTATCTAAACCATTTTTAAATGTATCTAAGGTATTGGCATTTACTACCTCCTTAGGCAATGAGTTCCACAATTAGCTCTTACAGTAAAAAAATGTTTACGCTGCTAGAGATTAGATCTCCTTTCCTCCAGCCTTAAATTATGACCTCTTGTCACAAACAATTTTCTTGGAATAAACAGAGCTTCTGCCATCTCTGTATATGATCCATGAATATATTTACATAAAGAAATCATGTCACCTCCCAAGCACATTTTTTTTAAGTGTAATAGTTTTTATTACATTTTTCCAAAAAGAGAAAGCAAACAAAAATACAACAATATAATCAAGACTGGTACCAAATCAGTAAACAGATGTATGTCTTTCATTCTGTGATGGTATTATACAGTTCTTATTGTATATCATCCAACATTAGGAAAGATCAAACATAACATACATAGAAAAAAAGGGTAAATCAATTACTATATTTGAGATTAGTATACAGTAGTTATTTGAGGTAATATGTATCATATAAATGATAGATTCTAGTCCCATTAAGGATATGATAGATGAAAGTCAGAAAATGTAGAATAGAATGAGGTACTGAGCATATTGTTTCTTTGCTTGATAGTATGAGGTCATCGATTGGCGGATCCCAATTGTTGTTGCATCTCAAAGAATCTGGATGTTACATTATATTGCATTATTGTCTGCATGGGATATTGAGCATGTAAGTGGTTATTTGTTTTGTCATATTAAGGGCAAAGCTAATACAAATTACCCCTTGGTGGGTGAGGGGTTGTAATGTTTTGTAGGACCTACAAAAGGCCCTTTTAAGGCCTATTGGTAGTTTAGTGTTAGATTAGGGGGGTATTTTAGGGTGGCTTTTATGTTTTTATAGGGGTATTAGATTGGGTTTAATTTTTTTATTTTGGATAATTTCATATATTATTTTCTGTAATCTTAGATTAATTTTAGAGTTTATTATTTTGAGTAATGTTGGGTTTTGTTATTTTGTTTAATTTTAGATTTTGTTATTTTTTGTAATGTTAGTTTTTTTTTCATGTGTTAGGATTTTTTTAATTCTGTAATTTAGGTTTTTATTTTTGGTATCTTATTTTTTTAAAATAGTAATGTTAGCTTTATTTATAGTATAAGCTTAGGTTTTTTTATTTCACAGTTAAGTTTTTATTTATTTTAAGGTAGTTATATTGTAACTTTAATTTAAAGTTAGCTGGTGTTAGGTTTAGGGGTTAATAGTTTAATTTAGTTTGGTGCGATGTGGGGGGCCGGTGGTTTAGGGGTTAATAGGTTTATTTGTGAAGTCACGATGTGGGGGGGTCAGTGGTTTAGGGGTTAATAGGTTTATTTAGTGTTGCGGATGTACAATTCCAAAAAGAGCACAGCACAGAGGAATGGGTGCACGGGAGACCAAGGGCACTGCCACAGCCCTCCAATAATCAGCAAATACAAATAGGACTCCAGCACTCCAAAGGTTAAAAAGGCAATGTTTATTCAAAAAGCAACGTTTCGAGGTTACAGCCCCTTCCTCATGCTGCATGATAGCATGAGGAAGGGGCTGTGATCCCGAAACGTTGCTTTTTGAATAAACATTGCCTTTTTAACCTTTGGAGTGCTGGAGTCCTATTTGTATTTAGTGTTGCGGATGTGGGGGGGGGCGGAGATTTAGAGGTTAATAGCTTTATTTAGTGTTGGTGATGTGGGAGGTCGGCGGTTTAGGGGTTAATATATTTATTTTAGTATTTGCGATGCGGAGGGAAGGCGGTTTACCGGTTAAAAGGTAGTTTATGGGTGTTAGTGTACTTTGTAACATATTTTTTATGAATTTGGTGAAACATTTTTGTTTTGCAAAATACATAACTACTGGTCTTTGATTGCCGAATGGATAGTTGCGGTATAGGCCATAACGATCACATTAAAGCCGTAACGCGCAATTTGTAATATGGGTGATCTGACCATTCCGCACTCAAAGGCCATTTTTTTAGCGGTAAAGCCGTACCGCACAACTTGTAATCTCCTTGAATATTTTTTTATAATTTAACATGAAGCATTTTTGGGCAAAACAAATTTTTCATTGTCTGCGCATATATATTTCACTTTTCATTTATTTTTTCACACTTGGCATGTGAGCTGACATTTTGTATAAACAGGTGTGCAATTTAGCAGATCAACAGATAATCTGTATACAGTTTGGCAGATAAGCTGACACTCTGCTTACATGTATATGCAATTTAACAGATGGACAGATATTTTAGACTCTCAGTATGCAGCTAGGTAGATGAGCTTACACTCTGGATACAGATGAATACAATTTAGGAGATGAACAGATTCAGTCTTATGTTATAAAAGAGTTTAGTAAGCAACTTGTTACCAATACAAACAGTTACTATTTTATTCTAAGGGGCACATTCACTATAGTTCATGCACTTTTCTATACTTTTATTATTATTATTCTTATTATCGGTTATTTGTAGAGCGCCAACAGATTCTGCAGCGCTATAAACAAAGGGGGAGTACAACAAAACAATTATAGGGTAGAGGGCCCTGCCAAGAGTTGCTCTGTTGTAGTCAGCTCTTAAGAAAGTGATCTACAAACAGCTGGACTCTTAGGCTTACATGCTAAGGGGGTTCAGGGGATTGCAGTGGAGGAGAGGAACTGGTATTAGGAAAGGTTAGCGTAGGTTGTATGCGTCCCTGAACAGTAGAGTCTTTAGGGAGCACTTGAAGCTTTTAAAACTAGAAAAGAGTCTTGTGGAGTGAGGCAGAGAGTTCCACAAGATGGGGGCCAGTCTGGAGAAGTCCTGTAAACGGGAGTGTGATGAGGTGAAAAGAGAGGAGGAGAGTAGGAGGTCATGAGTAGAGCGAAGGGGACGGGAGGGAGAGTATCTGTAGACAAGGTCTGAGATGTAGGGGGGAGCAGTGCAGTTGAGGGCTTTGTATGTAAGAGTGAGAGTTTTGTGTTTGATCCTAGAGGCAAGAGGAAGCCAGTGAAGGGATTGGCAGAGAGGCGCAGCAGATGAAGAGCGACGTGTAAGGAAGATGAGTCTGGCAGAGGCATTCATTATGGATTGTAAAGGAGCTAGGCGGCAGGTGGGGAGACCAGAGAGGACAGAGTTGCAGTAATCAAGGAGGGAAAGAAAGAGAGAGTAGATTAAAATCTTAGTTGTGTCTTGTGTAAGGAAGTGTCTAATTTTAGAGATGTTTTTAAGGTGGAAGCGGCAGGCTGTAGCCAAGGACTGAATGTGAGGAGTGAAGGAAAGATCTGAGTCAAATGTGACCCCGAGACATCGGGCATGCAGGGTAGGGGTAATGATGGAGTTGTCGACAGTTATGGAGATATTGGGGGTGGAGATTTTGGAAGAAGGGGGGAAAATGAGGAGCTCAGTTTTGGAGAGATTTAGCTTGAGGTAGTGAGAGGACATCCAGGAAGAGATGTGAGAAAGACAGTTAGTGACACGGGTTAGCAAGGAAGGAGTTAGTTCTGGTGCAGAGAAGTAGATTTGGGTGGCATACAAATGATATTGGAAACGGTGGGACTTAATTAGGGAACCTAGTGATGACGTATAGATTGAGAAGAGAAGGGGACCGAGGACAGAGCCTTGCGGTACTCCGACAGAAAGTGGTGACGGGGCAGAGGAGGCCCCAGAGAAGGCTACACTGAAGGTACGGTTTGACAGGTAGGAAGAGAGCCATGAAAGGGCTGTGTCACAGATGCCGAAGGATTGGAGGGTTTGGAGCAAAAGAGGGTGGTCGACAGTGTCAAAGGCTGCGGACAGATCAAGGAGGATAAGCAGAGAGAAGTGGCCTTTTGATTTAGCTGTAAGTAGGTCGTTGGTGACCTTAACAATAGCTGTCTCTGTGGAGTGATAGGGACGAATCCAGATTGCAGCGGGTCAAGAAGGGAGTTTAACGTAAGGAAATGGGATAGGCGTGCATATACTAGTTTTTCAAGAAGCTTTGAAGCAAGAGGGAGGATGGAAATAGGGCGGTAGTTGGATGGAGAGGTAGGATCAAGGGAAGGTTTTTTGAGGATAGGTGTGACCAGTGCATGTTTCATTGATGAGGGAAATGTACCAGTGCTGAGGGAGAGGTTGAAAATGTGTGTTAGTATAGGGGTAAGGGTAGCAGAGAGAGAGGGGAGCAGCTGTGAGGGGATAGGGTCAAGGGGACAGGTAGTGAGGTGAGAGCGCAGTATAAGTGCTGAAACTTCTTCCTCAGTAACAGGGGAGAATGAACTAAGTTTCAGGTTATGAGGGTTGTGGTTGAGTGAGAGTATTTGAGGGGGGGAGAGAATGGAATTATGTTGAGAGCTGATTTCATGTCTGATGGAATAAATTTTGTTAATGAAGTGACTGGCAAAGTCTTGAGCTGACAGAGAATTTGTATTAGGAAGTGGGGGAGGGAGGAGGAGAGTATTGAAAGTGGATCTAAAAATTGAGTTGCGGAGCCAGGGGGTCGGTATATGACTGCAACACGTACAGAGAGAGGGGAGAATAAGCGAATCATGTGGGTGGTTTCGAATGAGGGAAAAGTGAGGGAAGAGATAGGGTGTATTTGTTGAAAGGTGCTACGAGAGGAAAGTAAAATACCTACACCACCTCCTTGTCTATTACCAGACCTAGGAGTGTAGCTGAAGGGGAGACCCCCATGTGACAGAGCAGCAGTGGATGCAGTGTCTAGGAGAGAGAGCCAGGTTTCTGTTAGGGCCAGAAGGTTGAGGGAGCGGGAGATGAAGAGGTCATGTATAGAAGTGAGTTTGTTGCAAACAGAGCGAGAGTTCCAGAGTGCACAAGTGAAAGGGGTAGTGGCTTTAGATGCAAGAGGAATGTGAGTAAGGTGTGCAGAGTTTTGTTTTCTGAGTCTATGGGATGGTACACATGGATGTGCACGGCTTGTCAGTGGTTGGGGACCAGGATTAGGGGAGATGTCACCAGCAGTAAGTATAAGCAAGAGGGAGAGTGACATGAGATGAGATACAGATTTGCAGTAGTGAGACTGCTTTTGAGATGAGCTGCAGGGGGTAGAGAGAGTGTTTAGGAATTGGTAAAGTTCATGAGTAGAAAAGTAAGGTGAGTTTAAGAGAGATGGGCTAATGAACAGTGCAGGTTGAGAGGGAGAAGGAGTAATTGAATAGTGTAGTTTGTTATAGAGACAAAGGGTAGCAAAAAGGAATATGAATATATTGAGCATTTTTACAGAATTGGGAACCAGTTAAAAACATAAGACACAGAATTACTGTAACAATTGCATAAGGGAACAAAAGGTATATGAAACATAATATAATAAAAGTACTGTGTATTCTATGGGGTTAAGGGAATGGAAGGATGTGCTGATCAGTGTTTGCACCTGTCATTTCAGGAGAGTGAAAGTTGTGTGGGAGACTATCTATAAATGAGGAAATGAGCTTTGTGTGGGTGGGGTGAGGGGTAGGGGGTGAGGGGTAGGGTGGGAGGGAAGCTGTTTTCCAGAAGGCTACCTGTAGTAAGTTAGATGGCAATTGAAGCAGTTGAGTGAAAAAGTATGTGTTTTTTTTCTGTGTTCTGAGAGAGCAATGTGTCTAAAGGAGAGAGATATATTGGTTAATGATGGCCCAACAAAAGTGTGTTAAAATGAGTGTGAGGGTACATTTATGGACATTTTAAGCTAAGGGTCAATCATGCAGAAACCAAAAAAAAAACACATCAAAAAACAAAATATTACAGAGATAAGACAGACAGACAAGGGGTGAAATAAAACCAATAAGACAAATAGACAGATAAATGGAGCTGCTTAAACTATGCAAATTAGGACTAGCACAGCCTGTAATATATACATTTAAAATAAAAACAAAACGAAAGGAATTATCACTAAATATACAAACACATACAATAAAACAACTTAGTAGGTAAAATATAATGAAGCTTTTTTCCAGAAGGCTACCTGTAGTAAGTTAGATGGCATTTGAAGCAGTTGAGTGAAAAAGTCTGAGAGTTTTTTTCTGTGTTCTGAGAGAGCAATGTGTCTGTAGTAAGTTAGATGGCAATTGAAGCAGTTGAGTACTTTTAGTGACTACAACAAGGCTTGGGGATAATTAAATGATTAGAGAGCTTGAAAGGCTGCTTGGGAATATTCTCCTTTAAATTAAAGAAATTACCTTAAGCTTTTTAAATATACTTGTGGCATGAAAATACCCATATTACAACCATGGGCACAATTTGACACTAGTGTTCCGGTCAAAATAATATACCAGTGAAAAATGTAGCCCAAATCACACTTTTATAATCATATACAAATTAAATATAATCATCAGAATTTCAATAAGTTATTGCAATAAAATGTTTAAACGTTTTTAATAAATTAGTTATACAATTCCTGAAAATTAATTGAAAACCTTATGTTCAGACATTTTAAGCAGTCATCATCATTGATACTGATTTAATTGACTGTTATTTTAGATTTTCTCTGAATGAAGAGCTATGTAAATCCTTATGAAAAAAAATCACTTGAAAACTCCACAGCATGAATTCAAGTGTTCTTTTCTGAAATGACAAGCAACTCTTTTTATGGCTTAGAATAGCAAAACAAAAACAATAGTTTTAGTAATTCTACCCAAATAGAATGTAGGTCAGAGAAGGCGGGGAATTAGGAAATGGGTGGCCAGGAGATAGAAGAAACAAAAAAGGGGCGATTCTACAAGAGCAGAGGAGATGGCATCAGGGAAGGGCCAGTAACAGATCCAAAAGTAAAAAAACCTTTGTCTGTACTCAAGATGCCAAAAATGTCTAGGAGCCCAGAAAATGCAGACCTCCCAACTGTCCATATTTGAGAGGGATAGACCGTGATTCTGAGCTCTGTCCTGCTGTCCCCCTGAAACAGCCATATGTCCCTATTTGCAGAATTTAGCTTCGCCCCACCCATGGAACAGCCAGACAAACCTACAAACTTCCTGAGACACACCCACCAACCAACCAAACATACCCACAAACCACCCATGATCCTATCCCTCCCAACATGGCTCCACCCACAAAATGGTGATGGGCCCCTCATCAGTCCCTGGTATCTAGCCGCAAATGTTGGGAGGTGTGCAAATGCTCCCCCCCCGGGGAATTTTTTTCTTTATATACATTAGTATCTGTCTATTTTAGAAAAAAAATTTGGTCATGGACCCCAGGTTTATAAACTCTGGGAACATGTTACTGATCCATGTAGTACTATAGTATTCAAAGACCTATCTTATTGCCAACTGCCAAATCACTTGAAAGTGATTGACCAGATCTATAAAAAAGTAACTAAAAATTACATTAACATCTTTATTTAAAAAAGGAAGATATTTTACCTCAAAATGTCCTCATGGTAGCAACATCCTGTAAAAGGACTGTAAGCATCCAATCAAGATGCTTGTCCTGGGACTTAAAAGGGAGTGTGCAGCTGACATGTGCAGATAAAGTAAATTTCTTTCCCTCAGTTTAAAGGGACAGGAAACTCAACATTTTCTTTCATTATTCAGATAGAGAACACCATTTTTTAAAAGTTTCCATTTTACTTCTATTATCAAATTTGCTTTAATCTCAGGTTATTGTTTGTTGAAGACATATCTAGATAAATAGCATGCACATGCCTGAAGCACTAACTGACAGAAAATAGTGCTGCTGTCTAGTGCTCTTACCAATGTTTAACATTGTTGCACATATGCTGCCATATATTGCTGCAGACACGTGCACACTCCTGAGCTTACATCCTTGCTTTTCAACAAAGGATAACAAGAAAAGGAAGAAAATTTTATAATAGAAGTATAATGGAAAGTTGTTTAAAATTGTATGTTCTACCTGAATTATGAAAAAAAGGGTTTATGTCCCTTTAAGGAAGTTTACTATAAAATCATATGAGTAGAGGTAGTGGGGGGATGGAGTTAAGTAATGACAGATGTAGTCCCTTTATTTGTATTTGAATACATATATTTGATATATATCTATGTTATAATAAATGTTGTTAACTGGGATCAGTATCTGTTGTGGGATCTCAGAGAACAGAACTAAACAACTAGAAAAACTAATTGTATGAGGAATACAATAGAATTCACAGCAGAGATTGCCACAGATTGTTTATCATATAAACTCCAAATAATGGATTCAGATAGATTTTATATTATATTTTTTTAAAAAGTTCCATAACATTCATACCTTATAATCTTTATTAAAGCAACTAGGAACCAACATTCACACAGTGGTAGCGGTTAGAAAATTAAAAACACTTAAACCCAATCATGCATCTTAATTGTATATAGATATATAGGTCAACATGGGCGTACTTAGAATTATATAAAAATAAGCTAAGCCCTTACAATCCGAGGGCTGTATTAACTTTTAACTATTAGTCTAAAGTAGGCACCATGATTGACCCGTTTTTAGCAACAGAATTTCTATAGTTTATGCACAAGGGTAAGCAGTTAAAAACGGCAGACAGGAGAGACAAAGCTGCTCCTGCTGGACCCCTGACGCGCGTTTCACAGAACGCTTCCTCAGAGGGGGTGCGGGTCGCCGCTACCCGACGTGATATATATGTCTGTTGAGACCACCTTCCTAGCCTCATAGGTTGCCCATTGTAGAAGATAGGTGTCCGATTGGTTCACGGATCTGTCAGTCAGACCGGTTTACTCTGACGTGGATTGTCTTACCGCGCAACCGGAGGGCCCTCTCTATCTGAATCCATTATTTGGAGTTTATATGATAAACAATCTGTGGCAATCTCTGCTGTGAATTCTATTGTATTCCTCATACAATTAGTTTTTCTAGTTATAAAATCATATGAGATGGCAGCACTATTTCCTGTCATGTAGTGCTCCAGATGCCTACCTAGGTATCTCTTCAACACAGAATAACTGCAAGTTAGACTGCTGCATCCCAACCTCTCCGCCACCTCAGAAGTAGATGCTGTATCTTTAGCCCAGAGCGAGGGCAGATACAGGTTCCCTGCCTGGGAACATTTGCATGGTCATAAATGAGGGCAATATTGTTAATAAGTTTCAGGTCTTTTCAATCTCTTGGCTACCAAAGGCCTTGTTTCCATTGCTGTTGTAAACTGTGTAAAGTGCTGGTAACATAAAACATCTCTGTAGACGTTAATGGAGATACTTGATCCCACCAGATTACACAATTTACAACAACAGAAAGTAGCCTAACGTGAGACGCAAAGCGCTGATTCACCACATGTTGTAGTAGAGACATTTATAAGTGTTATTGGGTGTGTGAGAAATGAAGCATGTCTTGATCTATAGACTTCAGGGTTTAATAGGTCTATGATTAGAACGCTGACTAAAACCTTTGCACATTTCTGCTACTATGGAAGTCTTTATGTTTCCCATTTAAGGATGACAAAGATGTTCTAGTCCTCTGTAATCTGAATAATCTGACATAGCAGTCATGGTATGAAGAATCATTTATAGGTATAACAATACAGCTCTGTCCTCTATCAGGATTTGTGGGGTACTAAGGACAATCATTTCCACCAAGTTATAGGTTGGTTGTATTTAAAGGGACATTGCACTAGAAAAATGTTTATATTATCCATTTAAAAGAGCAACATTTAAATATGCTGTTTTGTTGTTGTTTTTTTCTGAAAAATGTTAAAGCTTTTAAATTTAAATTAAAGGGACATAATACTCATATGCTATATAACTTGAAAGTGAAGCAGCATAACTGTAAAAAGCTGACATGCAAATATCACCAGAACATCTCTATGCAAAAGGTATTTTACCTCATAATTCCTTCAGCTCACCGGAATAAGTGCTCTGTGAACAGTTATACTTCAGTTGCTGTCCAGTTGCATTAAAAAAAAAAATAGCCGATCAGCATCAGCAGTGCTGAAGTCATGCTTTCCTTTGCTGTGATCTCGTGAGATTTCACTGAAATCTTGTGAGATTTCATAGTAAACATAGGGAAAATAACATGACTGTACCTTTACATATGCCAGATGCACACTCCCTTGCAAGTCCTGGGACTGGCATCCTGATTGGCTGTTTAAAGTATCTTTACAGTGGGCCGTGAATACTTAGGAAATTTTTAGGTAAAATGTCTTCCTTTTTTTACATAGAGATGTTCAGGTGATATTTTCTAGTCAGCTTTTTACAGCTTTGCTTCATCACTTTCGAGTGCTTCAATATTTGGGTATCATGTCCCTTTATTACAGCAGTATAATTTATTTACTTCCCAGTAATGTTCATTGACTAATAGATTTTTTAGGCACAAAACAAATGCTGCTCTTTCATATGGTTGATAGGACATTGTTGATTACAATCTCCATTAAATATGAGTTAACATTAAAGTGAATGGAAACTTGGGCATACTCGCACAAGTCATAGGATAGAAATTAAAAAATTATTGAGACTTTCATTCCTCAAATTTGTAGTTTATACTGATCTTCTTAGATTTTTACCTTATAATGCTATAATAAGCGCCGTTCCTCCGCTCGCCACATTGATCAATTGATTGACAGATGACGAATCTGCAATCCAGTAATCGTCGACCCCCCCCCCCCTCTGGGGCGTTCAGCCCCTTTGCACAAACGATTAGTAGATTGCAGATTCATCATCTATCAATCAATTGATCAATATGGCAGGTGTAGGAATGACGCTTATTATAGCATTAGAAGGTAAAAATCTAAGAAGATCAGAATAGACTGCAAATTTGATGAACGAAAGTCTCATTCATTTTTTAAATACTATCTATGACTTGAGCGAGTATGATCAAGTTTATATTCACTTTAAATAGCCATAACACTCAATTTCCCCCTTAAAGGGACACAAAACCCAAAATGATTCTTTCATGATTCAGATAGAGCATACAATTTCAAACAACTTTCCAATTTACTTCTATTATTTAATTTGCTTCCTTCTCTTGTTATCCTTTGCTGAAAGGTGTATATAGGCAAGCTCAGGAGCAGCAGAGAACCTAGGTTCTAGCTGTTGATTGGTGGCTGCACATATATATATATATATATATATATATATATATATTGACTGTGATTGGCTCACCCATGTGTTCAGTTAGAAACCATTAGTGCTTTGCTGCTTCTTCAATAAATGATACCAAGAGAATTAAACAGATTAGATAATAGAAGTAAATTCGAAAGTTGTTTAAAATGGTATTCTCTATCTGAATCATGAAAGAAAAAATTTGGGTTTTATGTCCCTTTAAACAATTATATGAAAGAAACAAAAATGATGTGTAATTGTTTTGTTGTCCAAGTCTGTAATAATCTTGCATAGTAAAATAACTTTGCAATATGAAAATGTTCAAACACTCTATCATAGAAAGAAGCTATGGGGCCGATTTATCAATGTTTGGCAGACATGATCCGCTGTAGTTATTATTAATCAATATTCCCCTGCACATTCACGGCCAATTGGCCACTTGCAGGGGGTGTCAATCAATACGATCGTACACGATAGGGCGGATTGCTGTCATCCGCCTCAGAGGAGGCGTATGAGTTAAGGAGCAGCGGCTGCATTGGGCCGATTGACTGCTTGGTAAATCGGCCCCTAAGTCTCAGGATATAAAGAGAAAAAGTAAATTTGACAAAAGAAATACATTTATAAATTTTTTGTTTTTAGCTCATGCTATCTGAATTACAAAAGATTAAAGGTATAGGAAACCAACATTGTTCTTTTATGATTTATTATTATTTTGTATTATTATACTTTATTTAGACAGAGTATGTGACCATGTGCAGGAGCATTATTTGGCAGCGCTATTTCCTGCCATGTAGTACTCCAGATGCCTACCTAGGTATCTCTTCAACACAGTATAACATGGGAAGAAGCAATTTTGATAATAGAAGTCAATTGGAAACTTTTTTTAAAATGAAGTGCTGTGTCTGGATCACAAAAAAACCATGGGTTTTATCCCTTTAACTTTGACTTCCATATCTCTACAGCATACATAATTTTATAGGCGATAATAAACCAGCTTGAGGAGATGCAGTGCATAGTGGTGCAGAATGAATAATTAATAGCTAAGATCTTTCCCAGCCACCCATAAGGCACTCTGTACCATCTTTATACAATGTAATAATAGCATGCAGCTACTCTAGGGTGTCTGTAGTGCTTAGCTGCACATTGTAAGTAAGTAACTTGATGTTTTCAAAACTAGTAACAATTAAGGACCAAGTTTGCTCTGTGAAAAGAGAAAAGTCTTGTGAAAGCTGTGGTAATATGATTGTATATCCTATCATTTCTGACCATTTTGAGCAGCTGGAAAATGGAAGCAGAGTGCCATCAGGTGGTCAGAATAGTGCATTTCCACTACTGTGTCAGTGGCTCAAAGCTAGCATTGTATTATGGTTTAAGAAGTGAATTTTACATATAATAAATAACACCTATTCATCCTTGTGTGTCTGTAATTCTTCTCAGATAAGTCATATGTTTACTGGAATGACAATGAGTGTCTGACAAATAGCCTTGTTACAACATTAATCCAATGCAGCCTTTCATCCTGGCTGATACGAGTGTCATTAAAGGGACAGTATACTATAAAATAGTTTTTTCCTTAATGTGTTTCCAATTAGTTTTTTACCAGCTGTAGAGCATGAAATGTATGAGATTTGCTTTTATAAGGCTTATTTGTGTATATGAATTAGCCGATTGTGTTTTGAAGCCACAACCTAATAAAATGGGTTGAGCTTGTAGGTATAATCAGATCTCATTACTTTATCACATTGTGTACATATACATGCTTCTTTATCTAATAGCTGTCAGTAAACCAATCACCAATACTTGGAGAGAACAATGGAAAATTAACTTTGTATTATTACCTTATCTCTTCTATAACCCACTGGGAGTGTAATTTCTTCTACTGGCTCTGTTAATACAGCTTGGCCTTGAGGCCAAAAACTTTCAGGATGGGTGGGGATACCACAGGCTAAATACACTAATTAAAATGCCAATATAAGGTTAATGGAAATACTTGTAAACAATTTAATACACTCCAGCAGGTAAAGTGAATCATTGGGAACAAATTAAAGGGGAGAACTTTTTTGAGTAAACTGTCCCTTTAAGTTTGGAGATATTTATCGTTTATCTGCTGCTACTTATTACTTAAGTCTGAGGCAATGAGTTGGAAACAGCTTTAGTCTTACTTTGAGAGAAAGTATTATAAGTTACATAATTATTATTACCACTGTTCTACAGCAGAAGACAGAAAACTTATTTTAATTATATATTCCAATCAGCCTTTAAAAGGAAAGTAAATGCCTTGTAATTACAAGAGTGCAGTAAAATAACATACTGGGTGAGTGTGGAATGCATTATTACCTTGTTTGCTACAAGTGATTTTAATAGGTTTGGTGAAAGATGTATCTATACTGAAAGGGACAGTCTACTTGAAAATGTTTATTATTTAAAAAGATAGATAATCCCTTTATTACCCATTCCCCAGTTTTGCATAACCAACACTGTTGTATTAATACACTTTTTAGCTCTGTGATAACCTTGTATCTAAGCCACTGCAGACTGCCCCCTAATCTCAGTTCTTTTGACAGAATTGTATTTTAGCCAATTAGTGCTGAGTCATACGTAACTCCATTGTGAGCACAATGCTATCTAGATGGCACACAGACATGAACGAGCGCAGTCTGTGAAAATTTTTCTAAAAAAATGATAAGAGGCAGTCTTTAAGGGCTTAGATATTAGCATAGGAGCCTACCTAGATTTAACTTTCAACAAAGAATACCAAGAGAACAAAGCAAATTTGATGATAAAAGTATATTGGAAAGTTGTTTAAAATTGCCATGACAGTTTAATTTTGACTAGGCTGTCCCTTTAACATTGGCTAGTTCTTTTTGGTTAATCACAATCCAAACCCTCAAGGCTCATAACGCTGCATTTTCACTACCGCTGCTATTACGAGTCTTGTAGGTATAGCTGTCCCGCATACTTTTTTGGCCGTATCACAAATGAACTTACGCAATTTTCGTAAAGTCTTTTATCAATGGGACTTTCATTGCGCCGGTATTACAAGCTTTTTTTTTTTAGGCCAAAAAGTGAGCGGTACAGCCTATCCCGCAAGCTCAATCCTATTGGCTGATTGGATCAGCCAATAGGATTGAAGTTCAATTCTATTGGCTGATTGCATCAGCCAATAGGATTTTTTCCACCTTAATTCTGATTGGATGACGTCACTTAAAGGAACCTTCATTTGTCGGGAGTCGTCGGAAGAAGAGGATGCTCCGCGCCGGATGTCTTGAAGATGGACCCGCTCCTCGCCGGATGGATGAAGATAGAAGATGCCGTCTGGATGAAGACTTCTGCCCGTCTGGAGGACGACTTCTCCCGGCTTGGATGAAGACTTCTCCCGGCTTCATTGAGGACTTCTTGCCACTTCGTTGAGGACTTCTCCTGGCTTTGTTGACAATGGATGTCGGCTCTTCAAAACTGTAAGTGGATCTTCGGGGGTTAGTGTTAGGTTTTTTTAAGGGTTTATTGGGTGGGTTTTAGTTTTAGATTAGGGTTTGGGCAGCAGTAGAGCTAAATGCCCTTTTAAGGGCAATGCCCATCTAAATGCCCTTTTCAGGGCAATGGGGAGCTTAGTTTTTTTTAGTTAGGGTTTTATTTGGGGGGTTTATTTTTTTACAGGTAAAAGAGCTGATTTCTTTGGGGCAATGCCCCGCAAAAGTCCCTTTTAAGGGCTATTGGTAGCTTAGTTTAGGGTAGGTTTTTTTTTATTTTGGGGGGGCTTTTTTATTTTGATAGGGCTATTAGATTGGGTGTAATTAGTTTAAATATCTTGTAATTTGTTTTTTAATTTAGTGGGGTTTTTTTTTGTAATTTAGGTATTTGTATTTAATTTAGTTAATTGTATTTAATTTAGGTAATTGATTTAATTGTAGTGTAAGGTTAGGTGTTAGTGTAAGACAGGTTAGGTTTTATTTTAGAGGTAAAGTTGTATTTATTTTAGCTAGGTAGTTAGTAAATAGTTAATAACTATTTAGTAACTATTCTACCTAGTTAAAATAAATACAAACTTGCCTGTAAAATAAAAATAAAACCTAAGCTAGATACAATGCAACTATTAGTTACATTGTAGCTAGCTTAGGGTTTATTTTATAGGTAAGTATTTAGTTTTAACTAGGAATAATTTAGTTATTAATAGTCATTTTTATTTAGATTTATTTTAATTATATTTAAGTTAGGGGGTGTTAGGGTTAGGGTTAGACTTAGGTTTAGGGGTTAATAAATTTAGTATAGTGGCGGTGACATTGGGGATTGCAGATTATGGGTTAATAAATGAAGGTAGGTGGCGGCGATGTTAGGGACGGCAGATTAGGAGTTAATAATATTTAACTAGTGTTTGTGATGCGGGAGTACAGAGGTTTAGGTGTTAATATGTTTATTAAAGCGGCGGCAACATTGGGGGCAGCAGATTAGGGGTTAATAAGTGTAGGTAGGTGGTGGCGACATTGGGGGCGGTAGATTAGGGGTTAATAAATATAATGTAGGTGTCGGCGATGTTGGGGGCAGCAGATTAGGGGTTAATAAGTATAATGTAGGTGGTGGCGATGTCCGGAGCAGCAGATTAGGGGTTAATAAGTATAATGTAGGTGTCGGCGATATCGGGGCGGCAGATTAGGGGTTAATGAATGTAAGATATGGGGTGTTTAGACTCAGGGTTCATGTTAGGGTGTTAGGTGTAAACATAAATTTTGTTTCCCCATAGGAATCAATGGGGCTGTGTTACGGAGCTTTACGCTGCTTTATTAAAGGTGTAAGGCTTTTTTTTAGCCGGTTCTCCCCATTGATGTCTATGGGGAAATCGTACACGAGCACGTACAACCAGCTCACCGCTGACTTAAGCAGCGCTCTTATTGAAGTGCGCTATGGAGCACAATTTTGCTCTACGCTCACTTCTTGCCTAATAACGCCGGGTTTAGGAAAACCTGTAATACCAGCGCTGTAGGTAAGTGAGCGTTGACAATAACGTGCAAGTTAGCACTGCACCACTCATAATGCAAAACTCGTAATCTAGCCGTTTGTATTTAGATTTATATAGGTATTATTTAGTTAATAATTGTAAGTTTAATTTAGCTATATTTTAATTATGTTAAAGTTAGGGGGTGTTAGCTTTAGGTTAGGTTTAGGTTTAGGGTTAGGGGGGTGTTTAGGGGTTAATATAGTTTAATTTAGGTTGTTGTGATCTGGGGACCGGTGGTTTAGGGGTTAATAGGTTTAGTTAGTATTGGCGATGTTTTGGAATGGAAGTGTAGGAGTTAATAGGTTTAGTTAGTGTTGGCGATGTGGGGGGGGTGGTTTAGGGGTTAATAGGTTTAGTTTGTGTCAGTGATGTGGGGGGCGGTTTAATGGTTAATAGGTTTAGTTTGTGTTGGCGATGTGGGGGGGTGCGGTTTAGGGGTTAATAGGTTTAATTCTTGTCAGCGATGTGGGGGTGCGGTTTAGGGGTTAATAGGTTTAGTTTGAGTCAGTGATGTGATGGGGGGTGGTTTAGGGGTTAATAGGTTTAGTTTGTGTCGGCGATGTGGCAGGTGCAGTTTAGGAGTTAATAGGTTTAGTTAGTGTTGGCGATGTGGGGGGGTGTGGTTTAGGGGTTAATAGGTTTAGTTTGTGTCAGTGATGTGGGGGGCGGATTAATGGTTAATAGGTTTAGTTTGTGTTGGCGATGTGGGAGGTGCGGTTTAGGGGTTAATAGGTTTAATTCTTGTCAGCGATGTTGGGGGTGCGGTTTAGGGGTTAATAGGTTTAGTTTGAGTCAGTGATGTGATGGGGTGTGGTTTAGGGGTTAATAGGTATAGTTTGTATCAGCGATGGGGGGGCGGTTTAGGGGTTAATAGGTTTAGTTTGTGTCGGCGATGTGGCAGGTGCGGTTTAGGGGTTAATAGGTTTAGTTCGTGTCGGCAATGTTTTAGGGGTTAATAGGTTTGTGTGGGGGGTGCGGTTTAGGGGTTAATAGAGTTAGTTCGTGTCAGCGATGTGGGGGGTTGTGGTTTAGGGGTTAATAGGTTTCGTTTGTGTCGGCGATGTTTTGGAACGGCGGTTTAGGGGCTAATAGGTTTAGTTAGTGTTGGCGATGTGGGGGGTGCGGTTTAGGGGTTAATAGGTGTAGTTCGTGTCGGCGATGTTTTGGGATGGCGGTTTAGTGGTTAATAGGTTTAGTTAGTTCAACTTTCAGTGATGTTGGGGAACGGTGGTTTAGGGGTTATACCTTAGACTTAGAGTTAGTTAGTGACGGAGAACTGCGGTATAGGAAGGAAAAATTTAAAATTTCGAATATGAATAATGGATCCGAAAATTTGAAAACATATTTAATAATTTTCAGAATTTTTCAGGATATGCCGATTCGGCAATTGGGATGCATCCTAATCACCGAATCGGTCAAAATTCAGCCGAAAATACGAATTTGTCCGAAACGAAACTCACATGTCTACACTGTACTGATAGTGAATGAAACTGCCAAATGCGCGTCTCAGTTACACACTGCACATACAAGCTTCTCAACCTGTAATGTAATCGCTAGTTTTCTTCCTCCTAATCCTGGCCAATTGTTTTTTTAATTTTGGAACCGGGAGATTAAGGAGGTAAATTAGGATTTTGTGTTGATTTCATGAGTAACTATTTTCAGCTTGAGAGGCAATAAAAGTAGAACGATTATGATCACTGGAAAAACACACTGGCAATACCAGCCAGTAGGAGATAGTGACCAGTCCCTAAATATTTAACCCCGGGAATATGGTGAAACACATAAACTCCCACAACAAAGATGTCTGCTGAGCTGATCTTCAGCAGGACAAAACTTTGTACAGATCCTGAGCAGGACATTAACTATGTTTATTGAAAAAACAAACATTTAACAATAAACCCCACAATACGGTGATGAAATATTGTTTTTTTATCTGCTTAGACAACAATTTTTTACTAGTGTTAATCATCATAACCCACTGTACTACATAATTTGCTGCTTAAAGGGACATGGTTCAGATAGAGCACGCAATTTTAAGAGACTTTTCAATTTACCTCTTTTATAAAAAGTACTCTTGGTATCCTTTGTTAAAAAGCATACCTAGGTAGGCTTCGGAGCAGTAATGTACTACTGGGAGCAAGCTGCTAATTGGTGGATATGCATAAATGCCTTTTGTTGTTGGCTCACTAGATGTGGTCAGCTAGATAGAAGTAGTGAGAGATAGCTTTATATATCGCTTAGGGTTTGATGATCAAACACTTGATAGCATTGAAAGAGTTCCCACAAAATCTGGGTGCATTTTTGAACATTATATGGTAAAGTATTTGTCTCTCCTTCACATCCAGAACAAAGCATAATGAAATAAAGAGCAGTAGTGCATTGTTGCTCTGGTGCTGTCTTTGTTTAAAACATTTGCAGCAGTTAAAGCCAACCAATAGTGCAACAATAGAATGCTCCTGCTCGAGCGTAAACTTTGCTAGAAGGAAGCTTTATGTGCGCTTCAGGTAGCTCGCGTATTAAGTTGAAAGTAAAAAGTTTGGAACCCGACGTGCGCTCTAACAACTATCGCTTACGTGCTATCCCCACAGCAGTTATCAATATTTCACATTGCAATGTTCTTCATATACATAAATTTTTGTTTTTATTGTAAATACAGATTTATATATATATATATATATATATATATATATATATATATATATATATATATATATAGATATAGATATATAGATATATATATATATCAAAATAACAAGAGTATTGCATTGAGCAATGATACTTTTTTTATTGCACTAACTATACATTTATAAGATGACAAGCTTTCGTAAGAGTTCCTTCCTTTATCAAGTCTAAAGCAATACTGACCAATTCAATGGAAATTACAGATTATATCTTAAAACACAGAATAGCTAAGAAGACAGAAAGTGCAGGCAGAGGAGGAGGTGTCGTAAAAATCATGAGGGGGGCTTAGGTAACAGGCAGACAGTGTCCAGTGTAGGAGAACAGACGGGAAATATATAGCTTTACATAGAGCATATATATATCAACATTGAATCAATATCTATAAAGATGCGAAATTGTATATACAGGGGGAATACAAAAGTTAAAAAAAGACAAAAGTGTGGACATAGGCTTACCTGTGTACCTATGTATAAAGAATGTGGAATATACAATATGATTGACTAAATGAAAGTACATTACAAAAAACTCTGATAATGTGTTAAGAATCCAGAGTCCACATTTTGTCCAGAATTAAATAGGTTGAAGTGCATTATCATTTTCATTTTAAAGGTTTTTCTTTTCATGGTGTTTTTGAAGTTGCCTCTGAGAATTTTGATTTTGAGGTTTTGGATGGAGTGGTCAGGTTGGGTGAAATGATGACCAACAGGGGTGCAGTATTTTGTTTCACAGTGGTTTTTGATTGAGTTTCTGTGTAAGTTCATCCGAAGGTGCAGTTTTTGGCTTGTTTCTCCAATATAGCATCCCATTTCACATGCAGTGCAATATATCATGTATACCACATTTGCAGATATACATGAATATGCCCCTTTAATGTTATAAGATTTATTATTGTGATTTGCTGTGCTGCTTTCACAAATGTGTTGACACAGTTTGCCGAGAGCTTTATAGCAGCACTTGGTTCCATTCTAAGTGTTCTTTTTCTCAAGGGGTAGCTTCCTATGTACCAGTTTCTGCTTTACGTTAAAAACATCCACGAACCTGCACAACGGAGCGCACTGGGTAATCCTCTTTGTCCAATGTATGTTAGATAGAAGGCGGCTCTATAGGAGGGGAGGGTGGGATCTACAATTCCCTTGTCAATAGGCTATGGCAGCTGGTTGTTCGGCGTGTCTGTTCCAAACACTATAAAGCATATAGAATCCAAAAATGAACCTCTGCTTAAGGTTAGGTGGTTGTCTGTATGCCAGGATTGGGGGTTTTGGAAAGATTTTTTTGAGTGTGGGATCCTCTAAGAGTAGTGGCTGTAAGTCTTTTATGATTTTTCGTATCTCTTCCACAGCAGGGTTGTATTTGACTACTAGTGGGACACGTGATATGTTTTTCTTCTCCCTGTATTGTAGTAAGTGTTCACGTGGAGTATTGAGGGCAGAGTTAATTTTTTTATTTCTAATCCTTGTTTTGTAACTTTTTTCTCTGAATGATTGGGACAGTGTGATGAGGTGTTTGTCACGGTCCTTGGTATCTGAGCAAATTCTGTGGTATCTTGTAGCCTGACTGTAGATTATGGATTTTTTAATGTGATTGGGGTGGGAGCTAGAGCTGTGGGGGTAGCTGCATCTATCTGTTGGTTTCCTGTATGCAGATGAGTGCAGTTTGCCATTTGTGATGGATATTGTTGTATCCAGGAAGCTGACACAGTCTCTAGAAACGTTCATTTTAAGCTTGATTGATGCATGAAATAGATTAAATTTTTTATTAAAATGTTCAAGGTTTTTTTCTCCTTCTGTCCATATGATGAAAATATCATCTATGTAGCGAAAGTATTTGAACGGTTTGTGAGGGTGAATGGCTAGGAATCTCTGTTCTAAGTCAGCCTTGAAGAGGTTTGAGTACTGTGGTGCCATTTTGGTGCCCATGGCTGTTCCCATGGTTTGTAAGTAGATGGAGTGGTTGAAGATGAAATAATTGTGAGTAACTATAAATTCTGTAAGTTTACTGACTATAGAAGCACTATATGTCTGGTTAGGGCTGTCGGAGGAAAGAAAGTTTAAGCAGGCATCAATACCATCTTTATGTGGATCATTGCTGTACAGGGATTCCACATTCATTGTCACAAGTATAGTATCCTCTGGCAATTCTGTTATCTGGCTGATTTTGTTAAGAAAATCAGTGGTGTCTTTTATAAAACTAGTGGTGTTAATAAGTAAAGGCTAAAGAATATTCTCCACTAGGCCCGATATTTGCTCAGTCATAGTGTCCATGCCTGTTATTATTGGTCTTCCTGGGTTCCCTGGTTTGTGGATTTTTGGGAGCATGTAGAATGTCCCTATGCTAGGGTTAGAGGGCACCAGTTTGTCAAGTTTATGTTGCGTGTGTTTAGGGAATGTTTTAATTAGTTTTCTTAGTTGCAAAGTGTATTCCTGGGTGGGGTCCTTTTCCAGTTTTTTGTAATAAGTTTGATCTGATAATTGTCTATTTCCTTCTGTGATGTAGTCCTGTGTATTCATGATCACCACTGCTCCTCCCTTATCCGCAGGCTTAATGGTAATATTTTCATTATTTCATTATTACGTTTTTTATAGCATTTTTTTCTAAGTGTGAGAGGTTGTACATTACTTTTTTCTGCTGTGTGTTTCTGCAGTTTTTTTCTGCAGTTCTCAACCGGAAATTTTCAATATAGCTGTCCAATTTTGTGTTGCATCCTGGTGCAGGTGTGAAGATTGTGTTCTTTTTCCTTCCATTGTAGTCCTCCATAGTGCTGGTATTTTCTTTGTCATAGAAGAATTCTTTTAGCCGCAATCTCCTGAAGAATTCTTCTAAGTCTGAGTACAGTTGGATTTTGTCTAGATTTGTACTTGTAGCTGTATATCTATTCCTATTTTCATTAAAATTATCAGATTTATATTGAAATATATTTTTAATAATCAAAATGACATTATTTTCTATGTGAAGAACATAGGAATGTAAAATATGTGTAACCCTCATGGGGGTTCACGATTTAGGTCTAACTTCAATGCGCATTCTTGAAATATTAAATATTAAAAAGTATTAATAGTAATATGAAAAATATTATAAATAGTGTAAAAAATGTATAATAATTTTTAATAAATATTTTTAATACTTTTTAATATTTAACATTTAATATTTCAAGAACACGCATTGAAGTTAGCAATTCTTCATGTGCCCTAACGCAACTGCATTAGACCTAAATTGCGAACCCCGATGTGTGTTACACATATTTTACATTCGTATGTTCTTCACTTAGAAAATAATGTAATTTTTTATTTTATTTATATATATATATATATATATATATATATATATATATATATGTGTGTGTGTGTGTGTGATAATTTTAATGTAAAATATATCTCTATACATATTTATCTAAAGGAATAGATATACAGTTGTGTGTATATATATATATATATATACAGTATATATATATATTTATACTGTATATATATTGTGAGGGGCTGAGAGTTTGTGTGGAACTCTGTATGCAGGAACAGTATTTCTTGAAAGCTTTACTGTTTGAAGTAAAAAAAACAGAAACAACCTTATGCAAATCACTAAAGTCTTTAGCAGAAACAAAGTCCAATAGACGTTTAAATTAAGCAGCAAACGGAGAGATGGCACAGAATACCTGATAGGAACGACAGGCACAACTGGTCTAATCAGCAGGCACAGGATACCCACTGGGTACTGTTGGTGAGACTATCGCAGGATACCAGATAGGTACAGCAGGCATAGCTGGTTCAACGAAGGCTGTCTCTGGTATGGTAGACACAGATTTCTCAGCAGGCACAGGATAACCAGCGGGTACTGTTGGTGAGAATGTCGCAGGATACCAGATAGGTACAGCAGGCACAGCATTAGGAAAAAGGTGAACATGCACCATTATCAGGTTATTCTGCTTGACTTTCAGGATCTAGGTGAGCATACGTGGGAGCAAGGTAAATATGCTTTGTCTCAGAAGCAAGGTACGCATACACAGGTATCAGGTAAGTATGCATTTGCCTCAGGAGCAAGGATGAGCATACACAGGTATTAAGGTAAGTATACTTGGTCTCAGAAGTAAGGTGAGCATACACAGGTATCAAGGAAAGTATGTGTTGTCTTAGGAGCAAGGATTGGCCTACACAGGTATCATGGTAAGTATGTGTTGGTCTCAGGAGCAAGGATGAACATACACAGGTATCAAGGTAAGTATGCTTGGTCTCAGGAGCAAGGTAAGTAAGAAATAACTCAGCACATAGTGATGGGCTGGATGAGCTTTCATAGGAACTCCAACACCTGAGTCCTCCAGGTGGGAGTTCTTATAATTAGGAGATGGCCCTATTAAAGTTAGGGAGCACGTGGACACGCCCACCAAGAGAGCTGCAGCCGCAACTGAAGATAGACTAGAGACTCGGCGTCCAATAGAGAGTGGCACTCTCAATGTGTGCCGAGAACGGTAAGTAAATTTATATATATATATATATATATATATATATATATATATATATATGTGTATATATATATATGTAGATAGAGAGCACTCTCACTTTCAAAATCCTGATGCCAGGGTGCCAGCAGGTAAATATACACGATGGAGGAAGGCACTCACTGGTCTTTTCATCAAAAAAACTTTATTTAGCGTGACGTGTATGTATAGATGTGTGTGTTTTACTGTATATTTACTGTACATATTTCACATTCCAATGTTCTTCACTTACAGGATAATGTACTTTTTTATTGTAAATACACACTATATATATATGGTCTGAGGAAGGGGAGTGTGTCCCCGAAACGTCACGCTAAATAAAGTTTTTTTGATGAAAAGACCAGTGAGTGCCTTCCTCCATTGTGTATATATGTATATATATATATATATATATATATATATATATATATATATATATATATATATATATATATATATATATATATATATACATATAAATGAAAGAAAGCACTCTCTGGTCTTTTTAGTGAATATTTAATAAATCAAGCGTGACGTTTCGGGGACACACTCCTCTTCCTCAGACCATATATATATAGTGTGTATTTACAATAAAAAAGTACATTATCCTGTAAGTGAAGAACATTGGAATGTGAAATATGTACAGTAAATATACAGTAAAACACACACATCTATGCATACACACACACATATATACAGGGAGTGCAGAATTATTAGGCAAATGAGTATTTTGACCAAATCATCCTCTTTATGCATGTTGTTCTACTCCAAGCTGTATAGGCTCGAAAGCCTACTACCAATTAAGCATATTAGGTGATGTGCATCTCTGTAATGAGAAGGGGTGTGGTCTAATGACATCAACACCCTATATCAGGTGTGCATAATTATTAGGCAACTTCCTTTCCTTTGGCAAAATGGGTCAAAAGAAGGACTTGACAGGCTCAGAAAAGTAAAAAATAGTGAGATATCTTGCAGAGGGATGCAGCACTCTTAAAATTGCAAAGCTTCTGAAGCGTGATCATCGAACAATCAAGCATTTCATTCAAAATAGTCAACAGGGTCGCAAGAAGCGTGTGGAAAAACCAAGGCGCAAAATAACTGCCCATGAACTGAGAAAAGTCAAGCGTGCAGCTGCCAAGATGCCACTTGCCACCAGTTTGGCCATATTTCAGAGCTGCAACATCACTGGAGTGCCCAAAAGCACAAGGTGTGCAATACTCAGAGACATGGCCAAGGTAAGAAAGGCTGAAAGACGACCACCACTGAACAAGACACACAAGCTGAAACGTCAAGACTGGGCCAAGAAATATCTCAAGACTGATTTTTCTAAGGTTTTATGGACTGATGAAATGAGAGTGAGTCTTGATGGGCCAGATGGATGGGCCCGTGGCTGGATTGGTAAAGGGCAGAGAGCTCCAGTCCAACTCAGACGCCAGCAAGGTGGAGGTGGAGTACTGGTTTGGGCTGGTATCATCAAAGATGAGCTTGTGGGGCCTTTTCGGGTTGAGGATGGAGTCAAGCTCAACTCCCAGTCCTACTGCCAGTTTCTGGAAGACACCTTCTTCAAGCAGTGGTACAGGAAGAAGTCTGCATCCTTCAAGAAAAACATGATTTTCATGCAGGACAATGCTCCATCACACGCGTCCAAGTACTCCACAGCGTGGCTGGCAAGAAAGGGTATAAAAGAAGAAAATCTAATGACATGGCCTCCTTGTTCACCTGATCTGAACCCCATTGAGAACCTGTGGTCCATCATCAAATGTGAGATTTACAAGGATGGAAAACAGTACACCTCTCTGAACAGTGTCTGGGAGGCTGTGGTTGCTGCTGCACGCAATGTTGATGGTGAACAGATCAAAACACTGACAGAATCCATGGATGGCAGGCTTTTGAGTGTCCTTGTAAAGAAAGGTGGCTATATTGGTCACTGATTTGTTTTTGTTTTGTTTTTGAATGTCAGAAATGTATATTTGTGCATGTTGAGATGTTATATTGGTTTCACTGGTAAAAATAAATCATTGAAATGGGTATATATTTGTTTTTTGTTAAGTTGCCTAATAATTATTCACAGTAATAGTCACCTGCACACACAGATATCCCCCTAAAATAGCTATAACTAAAAAAAAAACTAAAAACGACTTCCAAAACTATTCAGCTTTGATATTAATGAGTTTTTGGGTTCATTGAGAACATGGTTGTTGTTCAATAATAAAATTAATCCTCAAAAATACAACTTGCCTAATAATTCTGCACTCCCTGTATATATATATATATATATATATATATATATATATATATATATATATATATACACACACATATACAAATATACACACACGCATGCACATATTTAGATATGTTTATGTATGCATACATATTTTAAAGCCCAGTTTGCAGCCATGTTTTTGTCAATAACCTTATACCAAATATCTCTGAGCTCTTAGAACTTTTAAAAAAAAAAATTTAAATCATTTTTATCAGAAAGTGTTTATATGAATGTAATTATACGTTTACATGTATTTATGTTGTGTTTATTTCAACTTTTTCCTTCCCCTAACCTTTACACAAGCTCTCCAGAAGCGCTAAACCAACGAGTGTAAATCCAGATATCATTTGAGTGAAAGTATTTACTTTCAACTCGTAATACGCCCTCTATTTCTGTTGCATGCAAAAAGCCTATAAAAAAACAAAATGTATGCTTACCTGATAAATGTATTTATTTCCGGATATGGTGAGTCCACGGCTTGAGTAATTACTGTTGGGAATATCACTCCTGTCCAGCAGGAGGAGGCAAAGAGCACCACAGTTAAACTGCTATGTATCCCTCCCTTACCCACAACCCCCAGTCTTTCAACCAAAGGGAAATGGAGAAAAAGGAGTAACACAAGGTGTAGAGGTGCCTGAAGTTATAATCAAAAGAACAACTGTGGGCCCTCGACTCACCATATCCGGAAAGAATGAAATTTATCAGGTAAGGATACATTTTGTTTTTCTTTCCTAAGATATGGTGAGTCCACGGCTTGAGTAACTACTGTTGGGAACCAATACCCAAGCTAGAGGACACAGATAAATAGGGAGGGAAAAGACAGGCAGTCCTAAACAGAAGGCACCCCCACTTGAAGAACCTTTCTCCCAAAAGAAGCCTCAGCCGAGGCAAAAGTATCAAATTTGGAAAAAGTAAAGAAGACCAACTGGCAGCCTTGCAAATTTGTTCCACAGAAGCTTCATTTTTGAAAGCGCAAGAAGAGGAAACAGCTCTTGTGGAAATGAGCCGTAATTCTCTCAGGAGGCTGCTGTCCAGCAGTCTCATAAGCCAAACTAATTTTACTTCGTAACCAAAAAGAAAGAGTAGTAGCAGTAGCTTTCTGACCTTTACATTTTCCAGAGAAAAAGACAAAGAGGGCAGAGGACTTGCGAAAATACTAAGTCGCCTGAAAGTAGAATTTAGGAGCACGTACCACATCCAAATTGTGTAACAAATGTTCTTTGGAAGAAGAAGGATTAGGACACAGTGAGGGAACAACTATTTCCTGATTGATACTTCTATTAGAAACAACCTTGGGAAGGAAACCTAACAGTACAAAGAACCGCCTTATCGGCAGAAATGAGAGTTCCAACACTCTTCAAGCAGAAGAGATAGCAACAAGAAACAAAACCTTCCAAGAAAACAACTTAATGTCTATGAAATGCAATGGCTCAAATGGAACCAGCTGTAAAATTTTAAGAACAAGGTTAAGGCTCCAAGGAGGAGCTACAGACTTAAAGACAGGCCTGATTTTGATCAAGGCCTGACAAAAAGATTGCACTGAAGAAAAGATAAAATTCTAGGAATTCTAATTCTACTCCAAGAGTAGCTCTTGGATTCACACCAATTACACCATCTTACGCCATATCTTATGGTAAATCTTTCTAGTAACAGGCTTGCAAGCCTGAATCATGGTCTCAATGACTGACTCAGAAAAAAAAAACGCTTAGACATAATTAAGCATTTAATCTCCAAGCAGTCAGCTTCAGAAAACGAGATTTGGATGAAGGAAGGGACCCTGAATCAGGAGGTCCTTCCTCAGAGGTAGTCTCCAAGGTGAGAGATGACATATCCACTAGGTCTGTAAACCAGATCCTGCAAGGCCACGCAGGGACTATTAGAATCACTGACGACCCCCTTCTGTTTGATACGAGCAATGACTCGTGGAAGGAGAGCAAACGGAGGAAACAGGTATGCCAACCTGAAAACCCAAGGAACCGCCAGAGCATCTGTCAGAATGGCCTGCGGATCTCTTGACCTTGAATCGTACCTTGGAAGCTTGGCATTTTGACGGGACGCCATCAGCTCTAAATCTGGCACCCCATTTGAGGACAAAGCTGGAAAACACCTCCGGATGGAGTTCCCACTCCCCCTGGATGAAAAGTCTGTCTGCTCAGAAAATCCGCTTCCCAGTTGTCTACTCTTGGAATATGGATGGCAGATAGATAGCAATTGTGGGTCTCTGCCCACTGAAGAATCTGAGTAACCTCCTTCATGGCTAAGGAACTCTGAGTTCCGATTGATGTAAGCCACAGAGGTTATGTTGTCTGACCAGAACCTGAAAAACTGGGCTGAGGACAACAGAGGCAAAGCCAATAGAGCATTGTAAATCACCCTCAACTCCAAGATGTTGATGGCAAAAGCAGACTCCTCCTGAATCGAAAGGCCCTGAGCTTTTAATGAGTTTCAGACTGTTCCCCAGCCCAGCACACTTGCGTCCGTGGTCACGATCACCCAGGAAAGTCTCCTAAAAGCACGTGCCCTGAGACAGATGTTCCTGAGAAATCCACCACGGAAGAGAATCCCTTGGTGACTGATCTAACTCTATTCTCTGAGATAGATCCGCATGGTCTCCATTCCATTGTCTGAGCATGCACAACTGGAGAGCTCTCAAATGGAATCGAGCAAAAGAAATGATGTCCATGGAAGCCACCATCAGGCCTGACAAAAAGATTGCACTGAAGAAAAGATAAAATTCTAGGAATTCTAATTCTACTCCAAGAGTAGCTCTTGGATTCACACCAATTACACCATCTTACGCCATATCTTATGGTAAATCTTTCTAGTAACAGGCTTGCGAGCCTGAATCATGGTCTCAATGACTGACTCAGAAAAAAAACGCTTAGACATAATTAAGCATTTAATCTCCAAGCAGTCAGCTTCAGAAAACGAGATTTGGATGAAGGAAGGGACCCTGAATCAGGAGGTCCTTCCTCAGAATCCCTTGGTGACTGATCTAACTCTATTCTCTGAGATAGATCCGCATGGTCTCCATTCCATTGTCTGAGCATGCACAACTGGAGAGCTCTCAAATGGAATCGAGCAAAAGAAATGATGTCCATGGAAGCCACCATCAGGCCGATTACCTCCATACATTGAGCCACTGAAGGATGAGCAGTAGCCTGAAGAGAGAGGCAAGAGGAAATGATTTTGTTTTTCCTGACCTCTGTCGGACAGAAACTTTCTTCTTTTTTGGGAACCACAAATAGGTTGGAGTAGAACCTGCTTCTGGGAGGAAAAGTCTTGAATTCCAACTTGTAACCCTGGGATACTATGTCCACAGTCCAGGGATCTGGGACATCTCATATCCAGGCTTGAGAGAACTGAGAAAGTCTGCCCCCCACCTGATCTGATCCCGGATCAGGGGCAAACCCTTCATGCTGATTTGGAATCAGCAGCAGGTTTCTTTGATTGTTTCCCCTTGTTCCAAGACTGATTGGGTTTCCAAGAAGACATGGATTGTTCCTGCTTGGAAGAATAAGGGGAAGGCTTTCCTCTGAAGTTAAGAAAGGAACGGAAATTACTCTGACGTCCTTTAGGCCTATTCTTCTTATCTTGAGGTAGAAAAAACCCTTTTACACCCATAATATCAGCGATATTTTCTGCCAAAAAAGGGTTTTGCCCTTGTAAGGAAACACCAGAAGCTTGACTTTAGAGGAAATGTCCGCAGACCAGCATTTCAACCTTAACGCCCTGCGGGCTAGGACAGCAAAACTAGAAGTTTTAGCTCCTAGTCTAACAACCTGTAAAATGGCATCTGCAATAAAGGAATTGGCCAATTTAAGAGCTTTAATCCTATATTGAATTTAATCCAAGGAAGTCTCTACTTGAAGAGAATCAGACAAAGCGTTGAACCAATAAGATGCCGCACTAGTCACGGTGGCAATACACACTGCAAGTTGCCATTGGAGACTTTGATGAACATAAATCTTTTTCAAATAAGCCTCCAGCTTCTTGTCCATCGGATCCTTAAAAGAGCAGCTATCCTCAATAGGAATAGTGGTTCTCTTCAACTTTGGGTACAGTATACCAATGGTCTTTAATGGAGTCCTCGACAGGAAACATTTTCATAAAAATGGGAGACGGGGAAAAAGACACCTCTGGTTTCTCCCATTCCTGTTAGATAATCTCCCTAGCACGGTCCGGCACAGGAAAAACCTCCAGTGGAAGGTTCATCAAAGAAACTATTAAGTTTACTAGATTTCTTAGGAGTGACAACGACAGGGGTATTGGAGTCATCTAAAGTAGCTAAACCCTCCTTTAACAATACACAAAGGTGTTCAAAATCTGAAGGATACCACCTCATTCTCAGAAGAAGGAATTATACTGTCCGAATCTGAGATTTCACCCTCAGAAAGTCCCGATGTATCTTCCTCATCAGACTTATGAGAAAGGGCAACTTGGGAAGCAGAACTGAGGACAGGCACCTTACTTTCTGAATTTCTAGATTTCCTATTGCGTTTTCCCTGTAATCTGGGAATGGCAGCTAATGTTGCAGATACCGCCAAAGATACCTGGGCAGCAATTTCTGCTTTTAAATAAACTCCACTAAGAGTTATAGAGGAACCACAGGGCACTGCATGTGATGCCATTGAGGCTGAGGTATTATTTTAACAGCATCATCCTGAGAGAAATTAGGCTCAAAATGTTTACCTTTATTTTGCAAGGTTTAGATGCAATTTGTGCATCTAAACATAATAAGCATGAATTCATGAGAGCAGGCTCTTGCTACATATCAGACATGTTGTGAAACAGTAAATAAACTTGTACAGATAAGTTTCAAAGATTTTAATATTCAATTAAAATAAGCCAAGGAAAAAATACACTTTAAATTTTATCCCAAATAAGGATTGATCCCCAGCTAAAATTATGTGAGAAAAGTTAAGAAAAAACATTTAAACATCAATTAAACTTCTAAAATACCCCTCAGGCAACCCCACACCTCAATTACTGAGGTGCCTTACCGCTACCAATTAAGACCGGATCACCCAGAAATGGAGAAAAACAACTTTTCCTCAGAAACGTTATGAAGTAAAGCCGGTCATGTGACCTCAACTGCACTAAAAATAGCTTTCTGTTACACTGAGTAACAGAAATATCCATTTTCTCAAACTTGACAGTTTAAAATGTTGCATCGTTTTATTTTAAAGCAAAGGAGAAATAAAAAAGCTGCTGAAATAGAAAATTCAGTCTTACTTTCAGTTTAAACTTGTATTGTTTTATTAAGTAAATATGTGTCAGAAAATAAAGCCTAATAAAAACATTTTACCCTTTCTGTTTAAAAGAGTTTAAATGTAAGTCTCACACATGCTACAGTGCCTGCTTCATGCCACAGTGTAACCCATACAACAGGATCATCTATGTCCCAATAAAAAAGCAGTGTCTTTTAATTTGTTAAGTGCATGGTTTCCCCAACTGGAAGAAAAAGCACTAATCTGCTCCGCTGTCCAGCATGTAGACAGTTACAAGGTATGAGAGGACACAGTTCCTCACAGAGACCTTTGAAAAAAGAAAGAACAGAGTAGCCAACTCTGGCTTTCTAAACTAGGGCAGCAATTGTTAGGAAAACTCAGTAAGTACCTCTTTACAAGTTCCTAACTGCTTTAAAGCCACCACTATCCAACTGCTAGGAATGACGTGAAATACGGCTATACCCCAAAACTTGCTTGTAGATGAAATCAAAAATTTTCTTCAGACACCTAAACTTCACCTCCTCCATGCACTGAAGGCAAAGAGAATGACTGGGGGTTGTGGGTAAGGGAGTGATACTTAGCAGTTTAACTGTGGTGCTCTTTGCCTCCTCCTGTTGGCCAGGAGTGATATTCCTAACAGTAATTATTCAAGCCGTGGACTCACCATATCTTAGGAAATAAATCATAATATCGCTTGCACACAACAGTTAGTGCTCCACTCTTAATTGGTTCATACTGATGAGTCTATCTTTGCTTTTCTCAATCACTTGTCTCTTCCAGTTCTTCCCCAACGTCACTGTCATTATTATTTATTATGTCTTTTTCCCTTTTACCTCCTCCTCTTTATCGTTCAATGTATGTTAGCAATAACAAGGAACAGAGGTTAACATGATAATGAACACAGTGAAACAGCTTGTTCTATGAAGCAGTGTCAACCAAGATTCTACTTATAGCTTTCGCATAAGTGAAATTTCCTGATGTTTGTTTATCTGATTCCATCAAACAGACTTCCCTGAAATTTCATGCCTTGAATAAGGAAGATGTACACCGAAACACACACGCTCATTTTGTGGCCTGAACAAGCCTCATCAATTGACACATTTGGTAAGGGGTCTGCAAGGAAGTACTTGAAATGAACCATAGGGACTCATCCATCCACAATGCCTGAAATTCCTAACCTGTGTTTTAGGCAGATACAATCCTAAATTATGGGTGCTGCCCTTAGTGTAACCAATATATTATTCACTTAATATATTACCAAAAACAATAGGCACTGAACTCCTCATTTTACCTATAGCATACATACCAACTTTCTGGAACAGCAAGAGGGACTTGTGGGGACTTGCCCACTGCTGTTTGGTGGACAAGACCATAAGTGTGCAGTATGATCTCATTAGGGACATTGGTCTTAATGCTAAATATAGAACTCTTAAAATTGGATTGAAGTCTGAGGATATGTTTGTGCTTATACATAAGTGGAGAGATGCACCAACCCAACCTGTATGTTTTATCCATACTTAAAAATAAACAAATACAATAAAAAAGTAAAACAAATGGTGGTGCATGCTGAGGTTTATCTCACCATGGATACACAAATTAGGTGTGTTTTTAAAATGTTTTACTGTTAGTCTCTGCAAAGTTCATGGAATCTGTTTCCATAACATTGAACATTCCCTGGAAGCTTTTTAGGAAGTCGGAGGTTAACCAGCTTGTGAGCAGTGGCATTTTGTGAGCAGAGCTGTGTCAGGAGGAGTGATGTCACAGCTAGACCATGACTGGAGCCATTCAAGATGGTAGGTCATGGGTGAGCAGTTGGCATGTCTGGGCAGGCTGTGGGTGAGCCTCAGGCAGTCCCTGAACCTGGGACACCAAGAAGCTGTGGGAGGAAAGCTGGCCAGACCTCACAACGTGTAACTACCTGTGTTCTCTACCAGTGTTTCAGCATTTTTTTCTGTAAGCTGATGTATCTGCTGAATTAAATAGACATTAGTATCAATATGTAATCTCCCTGTAAAATGTTTATTTATGGTAGTTTAAACAACACTGAAATATGCATTATATGTTTTGCTTGCTTTTGCTGTATCATACATACAAAAGATGTATTTGTTCAAAGTCTTCCAGAAAGGCTGTCATGCCTCTATCACTTAAGTACGCAGAAAGTTACCCAAGTGTAAAACATTCTACACAATGATTGTTTAGCTCAGAGCACCATATTATTTACATTAGTCCCTTACTGGCTACAGCAAATGAGACAGGAACATCCTGAGTTTTCTTGATTGATTATAAATTGAGCTAACACAATGAAAGTTGTAAATATTTATTTTTATTTTTTAAATCAAAGCAGTGCTTAATTTTTTATATATGTTGTGATTTTATTGATGGCTGGACTCTCGTAGCTTCAACATTTGTTTCCTTTACAGCAATATCACTATGGGCTGCTGCAAGGAGAGCATTCAGCTTAATTTAACAAATAGGAAAGCAGTTACCTAAGCAATAGTCAATATATTTAGGGCCAGATTATGAGTGGAGCGCAAATTTGCACTTTCACAAGCACAATATTTGCGCTCCACTTGTAATACCAGAGCACACAAATGTGTGCTGGTATTTGAAGTCCAGTGCAATGCGAACATGAGCTCGTGTTCGCATTGCATGGTAGCTTTGCGCTCAATAGACAAAGCTGAGAACCTAGCAGAGTGAAGGGGGTAAGTCGCACAGTGTTGGGCTGCAAATATTAAATATATATGAATATATATTCCATAGTGAAAGCCGGTTTCGGCTTTCACTATGGAACGCAATTTGCGTTCCAAACATGAAACATTTGGCGCACTTTTGGAGATCACTAGGTTTGTGTATTTTTTTGTTTCAATGTACACTATAAAAGAGCTTGTTGTTTTGCACTGCTGTATGCTGATGAAGGGGTTGTGAACCCCGAAAACGTTCCATTAAATCCTTTGTGTGAAAAAGACCTGTGAGTGCATCTCTGGTTTGTGTATGAATATATACATATATATTTATGTGTTTATATGTGTATATACACGTATTAACACATTACTATATATGTATATCAGACTATACATATATATTTATAGAGAACTCACAGTACCCATAGAACTCAAAGTAAAGGCATTTTCAGTACCGTTTTTTTCCTAACACCCCATACCCACTCAATTTAACTCCTAAAAACAGCTTAGTGCAGTTATTTTATTAAAAAATAAAAATGATACAATTTGTTTTTATTAAAAACTACAACAGACATTATTTTGGGGGCATTTGGGGGCACATTTTGAAAATTAACCAGAGATATGATCTCTGGACTGCAGAAACATCTTGTAAGGTGTTGTATGTCCCAGTGCACCAATGTCATTAATCCTTACCATGATCCCTAACTATAATTATTCCTAAGCAATATGTCCCCTGAGACCCCACTGCATTATTCTCTATAACAAAACATTTCCTTACCACCCCATCACAATTGACTTTTAATCAATATGTCCTCCAAGACTTCACAATAATACTTTAACCCCCCCCCCCTATACTTACTGCTAGGACCCACTGACTTACACATTGCTATTACCCCAAATCCCTATGGTCCTGAAACCTTCCATATCATTAAGCCCTCATCACAAATACCCCCTTACCACCATTGCTCATCACTGTGACCCCCTGAAATTCTATCCTCCCCCCCAAAAATACACCATCTACACTATCAACTGTGTAGACTTAGAGACTTAGAGGTCTCTCTTTATAAAAGTGTTGACTGGCCATAGATGGGCTAATATCAAAGTTCTGTCATTTCAATTGTTTTTTGCTTAGAATATTTATTTGTTACTTTAATTTATTTTACTACCTGTACAGCACTATTGAATCTGTTGTTTTATTACAAATAATGGTGAATAATAAAGTTGCAATTGTGGAGATCTACAGAACACTATAAAGCTGTAAGATTTTGTTCCCACGCAAGATCCTTAAAGCATTGGTTGCTATTGAACATACTTCCCATATAAAGCCAATGTTTATAAGAAAAAAATAAATCCTTCTTTTATAAAATGGTTGAGCTCCTTCTTCGAGAGTAAAATAAGGGCAAATGCATTAATTGCCTTTGTAAATCACAGAGCATCCTGCATATATTTTTATAGGCACTTCTGAAATATAGAGAGTAGATCACATAAATAAATTACTTACATCCTTGGGTGGTCACAACAGACATAAAATTCAATAAATTTCGAAATGAAAATCTAGAACTAATGCATTGTGCAATCTATAAAAAAATGAAGAGTAGAATCACCAGAGACAGTAAAACACGTTTATAGCATAAAGTAAATAATTACAATATGATTAATTGTTGGTCTATTGCCAAAGCTCTGTTGCTGGGATTTAAAATAATATAAATTGTTGAGAATTTCTTTACCCTTCATATATTTTTAGATAGAAGTTTATTTTTTTTTAAAGATCTTCTACTGCCATTTTTGTTTAATTTTAAGGGTAAATTATCACACAAAAATATGAAGTTGCTCCAGGAGTCATTGGGTGTGATGCAAAGTTGTTCTTATTCCTATACTACACCAGAGCTTCTAACCATACCATGTTATGACTTAATGGCTTAATGACTTAATGGCTTCTTGTTTGAACAACAAACTTCCCAGATATTTAGCAAGGTCCAGAGAGCCTCAAGCAGAGACAGTGGATGGTCTAGCAGCTCCATGGTCATTATAACTGGCTTACATTTTCTTCCAACAGTTCTTCTGCACAGAGTGATATCTCAGATCAAACAAGAGCAATCTTCGGTAATCTTGATTGTTCCAGCTTGGCCTTGCAGAACTTGGTATGCAGATCTGATTCTGATGTCCAGTTGCCATCCATGGCCAGTTCCTCTAAGGCACAACCTTCTGTCCCAAGGTTCTTTTCATCATCAAGATCCAGAGTCTCTCAACTTGAGGGCTTGGAGATTGAATGCCTAATTTTGAAGCAGAGAAGTTTATCTTATGAGGTTGTTAGAAACCTTAATCCAAGCTAGAAAACCTGTTACTGGCAAAATATATCACAAGATATGGAAAGCTTTTCTATTTTTGTATCAGAAGAATAGCTTTAGTTGGCATTGCTATAGAATTTCTAGGATTCTCCAATTTTTACAAGAAGGTTTGGATAAAGGTTTATTTGCGAGCTCTTTAAAGGGGCTGCTTTCAGCTTTGTCTGTGTTGTATCACAAAAAGATTGCAAAACTATCTGATATTCAATTTCTCATCCATATAACCTGATTTTGGTTCTTAGAATCCTCCTTTTGAACCAGTGCATTCCTTAGATATCAAATATCTTTCTTGGAAGGTTTTGTTTTTACTAGCACTTTCATTAGTTTTTGAGTTATCAGCTCTTTCTTGTGATTCTCCATAACTTATTTTTCACTAAGATAAGGTGGTCTTATGGACAAGAAATTGTAGTTCCTTCTCTTTGTCCTAATCCTCAAAATTCAAAGGACAGACTTCTTTGTAATTTGGATGTAGTAAGGGCTTTAAAATTTTACATACAGGTTACCAAAGATTTCAGACAATCCTCTAGTCTGTTCATTAATTTCTCAGTTCCAAGTAAAGACCAAAATGCCTACGCTGTTTCTCTAGCTGTTTGGCTAAAACTCTTGATTCGCAAGGCTTATATGGAGGCAGGTAAGTCTCCTCCAAAATGCATTACAGCTTCGGTAGAGCTAATTTGAAAGCAGCAACATGGCTATCCTTGAATACTTTTACTAAATTCTACCATTTTTATGTGTTTGGTTCTTCTGAAGCAGCATTTGGTAGGAAAATTCTCCAGGCCGTAGTGTCTGGAAAACAGATATCTGACTTTTTATTTGTCTTAAATATTTTCATCCCACTCAACAGTACTTGTGGACTCCACAGCTTAAGTATAAGTTCCCATGGGTAATAAAAACCTAATGAAAAAAACATAATTTATGTAAGAACTTACCTGATAAATTCATTTCTTTCATATTGGCAAGAGTCCATGAGCTAGTGACGTATGGGATATACAATCCTACCAGGAGGGGCAAAGTTTCCCAAACCTCAAAATGACTATAAATACACCCCTCACCACACCCACAATTCAGTTTAATGAATAGCCAAGCAGTGGGGTGATAAAGAAAGGAGTAGAAAGCATCAACAAAAGAAATTTGGAAATTATTGTGCTTTATACAAAAAATCATAACCACCATAAAAAAGGGTGGGCCTCATGGACTCTTGCCAATATGAAAGAAATGAATTTATCAGGTAAGTTCTTACATAAATTATGTTTTCTTTCATGTAATTGGCAAGAGTCTATGAGCTAGTGACGTATGGGATAGTAATACCCAAGATGTGGATCTCCACTCAAGAGTCACTAGAGAGGGAGGGAATAAAATAAAAACAGCCATTTTCCGCTGAAAAAAATTAATCCACAACCCAAAAAATAAGTTTATTTTCATAATTGAAAGAAAAAAACTTAAATCAAAAGCAGAAGAATCAAACTGAAACAGCTGCCTGAAAAACTTTTCTACCAAAAACTGCTTCCGAAGAAGCAAATACATAAAAACGGTAGAATCTAGTAAATGTATGCAAAGAGGACCAAGTTGCTGCTTTGCAAATCTGATTAACTGAAGCTTCATTCTTAAAAGACCACAAAGTGGAGACTGATCTAGTAGAATGAGCTGTAATTCTCTGAGGCGGGGCCTGACCCGACTCCAAATAAGCTTGATGAATCAAAAGTTTCAACCAAGAAGCCAAGGAAATAGCAGAAGCCTTCTGACATTTCCTAGGACCAGAAAATAAAACAAATAGACTGGAAGTCTTCCTGAAATCTTTAGTAGCTTCCACATAATATTTCAATGCTCTTACCACATCCAAAGAATGTAAGGATCTTTCCAAAGAATTCTTAGGATTAGGACATAAGGAAGGGACAACAATTTCTCTATTAATGTTGTTAGAATTCATAACCTTAGGTAAAAATTGAAAAGAAGTCTGCAAAACTGCCTTATCCTGATGAAAAATCAGAAAAGGAGACTCACAAGAAAGAGCAGATAACTCAGAAACTCTTCTAGCAGAAGAGATGGCCAAAAGGAACAACACTTTCCAAGAAAGTAGTTTAATGTCCAAAGAATGCATAGGTTCAAATGGAGGAGCCTGTAAAGCCTTTAGAACCAAATTAAGACTCCAAGGAGGAGAAATTGATTTAATGACAGGCTTAATACAAACTAAAGCCTGTACAAAACAGTGTATATCAGGAAGTATAGCAATCTTTCTGTGAAATAAAACAGAAAGAGCAGAGATTTGTCCTTTCAAGGAACTTGCAGACAAACCCTTATCCAAACCATCCTGAAGAAACTGTAAAATTCTAGGAATTCTAAAAGAATGCCAAGAGAATTTATGAGAAGAACACCATGAAATGTAAGTCTTCCAAACTCTATAATAAATCTTTCTAGAGACAGATTTACGAGCTTGTAACATAGTATTATTCACTGAGTCAGAGAAACCTCTATGACTTAGTACTAAGCGTTCAATTTCCATACCTTCAAATTTAATGATTTGAGATCCTGATGGAAAAAACGGACCTTGAGATAGTAGGTCTGGCCTTAACGGAAGTGGCCAAGGCGGGCAACTGGACATCCGAACCAGATCCGCATACCAAAACCTGTTAGGCCATGCTGGAGCCACCAGCAACACAAATGATTGTTCCATGATGATTTTGGAGATCACTCTTGGAAGGAGAACTAGAGGCGGGAAAATGTAAGCAGGATGATAACACCAAGGAAGTGTCAGCGCATCCACTGCTTCCGCCTGAACATCCCTGGACCTGGACAGGTATCTGGGAAGTTTTTTGTTTAGATGAGAGGCCATGAGATCTATCTCTGGAAGACCCCACATCTGAACAATCTGAGAAAACACATCTGGATGGAGAGACCACTCCCCTGGATGTAAAGTCTGGCGGCTGAGATAATCCGCCTCCCAATTGTCTACACCTGGGATATGCACCGCAGAGATTAGACAGGAGCTGGATTCCGCCCAAGCAAGTATCCGAGACACTTCTTTCACAGCTTGGGGACTGTGAGTTCCACCCTGATGATTGACATATGCCACTGTTGGAATATTGTCTGTCTGAAAACAAATGAACAGTTCTCTCTTTAACAGAGGCCAAAACTGAAGAGCTCTGAGAATTGCATGGAGTTCTAAAATATTTATTGGTAATCTCGCCTCTTGAGATTTCCAAACCCCTTGTGCTGTCAGAGATTACCAAACAGCTCCCCAACCTGAAAGACTTGCATCTGTTGAGATCACAGTCCAGGTTGGCCGAACAAAAGAAGCCCCTTGAACTAAACGATGGTGATCTATCCACCACGTCAGAGAGTGTCGTACATTGGGATTTAAGGATATTAATTGTGATATCTTTGTATAATCCCTGCACCATTGGTTCAGCATACAAAGCTGTAGAGGTCTCATGTGAAAACGAGCAAAGGGGATTGTGTCCGATGCTGCAGTCATGAGACCTAAAACTTCCATGCACATATCCACTGAAGGGAATGACTGAGACTGAAGGTGCCGGCAGGCTGCAACCAATTTTAAACGTCTCTTGTCTGTTAGAGACAGAGTCATGGACACTGAATCTATCTAGAAGCCTAAAAGGTGACCCTTGTCTGAGGAATAAAGAAACTTTTTGGTAAATTGATCCTCCAACCATGTTTCCGAAGAAACAACACTAGTTAATTTGTGTGAGATTCTGCAGAACGTAAAGACTGAGCTAGTACCAAGATATCATCCAAATAAGGAAACACCGCAATACCCTGTTCTCTGAGGGCACCCAGAACCTTTGAAAAGATTATTGGAGCTGTTGCTAGGCCAAATGGAAGAGCAACAAATTGGTAATGCTTGTCTAGAAAAGAGAATCCTGCATCCTGCAAGTCTATTGTGGACATATAATGTCCTTGCTGAACAAAAGGCAGAATAGTCCTTATAGTCACCATCTTGAAAGTTGGTACTCTTACATAACGATTCAAAATTTTCAGATCCAGAACTGGTCTGAATAAATTTCCCTTTTTTGGGACAATGAATAGATTTGAATAAAACCCCAAACCTTGTTCCTGAAGAGGAACTGGCATGATTACCCCTGAAGACTCCAGGTCTGAAACACACTTCAGGAAAGCCTGAGCTTTTACTGGATTTGCTGGGATACGTGAGAGAAAAAATCTTCTCACAGGAGGTCTTACTCCGAATCCTATTCGATACCCTTGAGAGACAATGCTCTGAATCCATTGATTTTGGACAGAATTTATCCAAATATCCTTGAAAAACCTTAATCTGCCCCCTACCAGCTGAGCTGGAATGAGGGCCGTACCTTCATGCGGACTTAGGGCCTGACTTTGGTTTCCTAAATGGCTTGGATTTATTCCAATTTGAGGAAGGCTTCCAATTGGAAGCAGATTCCTTGGGTGGAGGATTGAGTTTTTTGTTTGAAAGGAACAAAAACGGTTAGAAGCCTTAGATTTACCCTTAGGTTTTTTATCCTGAGGCAGAAAAACTCCCTTTCCCTCAGTGACAGTTGAAATAATAGAATCCAACTGAGAACCAAATAAAGTATTACCTTGGAAAGAAAGAGATAGTAATCTAGATTTAGATGTCATATCAGGATCTAACATCAATTTTGATAATATCAAAAATGGCATCACAAATAAAATGATTAGCATATTGCAGTAAGCGATTAATGCTAGATAAGTCAGAATCCAATTCCTGATGCGCTAAATTCTCCAAACAGAAAGTTGATGCAGCCGCAACATCAGCCAAAGAAATTGCAGGTCTGAGAAGATAACCTGAATATAAATAGGCCTTCCTTAGAAAAGATTCAAGCTTCCTATCTAAAGGATCCTTAAAGGAAGTACTATCTTCCATAGGAATAGTGGTACGTTTAGCAAGAGTAGAAATAGCCCCATCACCTTTGGGGATTTTTTCCCAAAATTCTATAGATTTTGCTGGTATAGGATACAATTTTTTAAACCTTGAAGAAGGAATAAAAGAAGTACCTGGCTTATTCCATTCCTTAGAAATCATATCAGAAATAGCCTCAGGAATAGGAAAAACCCCTGGAGAAACCATAGGAGGTTTAAAAACAGCATTTAAACGTTTATTAGACTGAACGTCAAGAGGACTGGTTACATCAATATCCAAAGTAATTAATACTTCTTTTAATAAAGAACGCATATACTCTATTTTAAATAAATAAGTAGATTTGTCAGTGTCAATGTCTGAGGAAGGATCTTCTGTATCAGATAGATCCTCATCAGAAGAAGATAAATTATTATGTTGTTGGTCATTTGAAATTTCATCAACTAAATGAGAAGTTTTTAAAAGACCTTTTACATTTATTAGAAGGTGGAAATGCAGACAAAGCCTTCAGTATAGAATCAGAAACAAAGGCCTCTAGTTATCAAGCTGTCAACCGCAAATACGCTGGAATTCCACAGCGTATTTGTGGCGAGGCTGATTCGCCTTAGTTATCAAGCCCTACTGCCCGGCAAAAGTAGAATCTAGTGACGTAAGCTTCGATCCGCCGGACTCAGTCCGACACAGATCGATGCTTACGTCACTACAAATGTTCCGAAAGCAAGTTCGGCAGAATCTGACTACTTTTGGTAGTTATCAAACTACTACCAGGTACGCTCGCCACTATTCCGGGCCAGCGTACCTGGAGGCGGCGGATCCCATAGGAATCAATGGGAGTCTGACCATAGCGAAAGCTCATGTTCGCTGCTGCCCGATATCCCATTGATTCCTATGGGAAATGTCTACACCTAACACCCTAACATGTACCCCGAGTCTAAACACCCCTAATCTGCCCCCCCTACCCTGCTGCAACTAAATAAACTTATTACCCCCTAAACCGCCGCTCCCGGACCCCGCCGCAACTTACATTATACATATTAACCCCTAATCTGCCGCCCCCTATACCGCCGCCACCTACATAAACTAATTAACCCCTATCCTGCAGATCCCGGACCCCGCCGCAACTAAATAAATGGTTTAACCCCTAAACCGCCGCTCCCGGAGCCCGCCACCACCTATATTAAACTTATTAACCCCTATCCTGCCCCCCTGTACCGCCACCACCTATATTAAACTTATTAACCCCTATCCAGCCCCCCTATACCGCCGCCACCTATATTAAAATTATTAACCCCTAAACCTAAGTCTAACACTAACCCTAACATCCCCCTAACTTAAATATTATTTTAATAAATCTAAATAAAAATTACTATTATTAACTAAATTATTCCTATTTAAAACTAAATACTTACCTATAAAATAAAACCTAATATAGCTACAATATAACTAATAATTATATTGTAGCTATTTTAGGATTTATTTTTATTTTACAGGTAACTTTGTATTTATTTTAACTAGGTACAATAGTTATTAAATAGTTATTAACTATTTAATAACTACCTAGCTAAAAGAAATACAAAATTACCTGTAAAATAAAAACTAACCTAAGTTACAATTACACCTAACACTACACTATAATAAAATACATTAGTAAGTGTGAGTGTGTGTGCCTGTAAGTGTGTGATGTGTCTGCATTTGTATGTGTGTGTGTTTCTGCATGTGAGTGTGAGTGTGTGTGCCTGTAAGTGTGTGATGTGTCTGCATTTGTATGTGTGTGTGTTTCTGCATGTGAGTAAGGGTGAGTGTGTGTGTGCCTGTAAGTGTGTGATGTGTCTGCATTTGTATGTGTGTGTGTTTCTGCATGTGAGTGTGAGTGTGTGTGCCTGTAAGTGTGTGATGTGTCTGCATTTGTATGTGTGTGTGTTTCTGTATGTGTGTTACTACCTTTATTCTTCAGTGTAGTCAAATTAAATAATGTGTGCACACATTTTAATCACTTGTTCAAAACTTGAACGGTGAGGGGGAGGGGCCCGGACAATGGTTTTGTCAGGGGCCCAAAAATTTCTAGTGGCGGCCCTGTTCATGATAGACTGCTCCTCTTTCTGTATGTATTTGTATTATAACCCTGCGGAAAATCTCCCTAAGGGTGATGGGAATAAAAACAGAGGTTGACTCTGTGATGAGAGCAGGAAGTGACGTCACTGTTTGTGGGCGGGGCTCAGGTCCGGTTGTCTGTGTCGCAGTTAGTTAGTACAATCAACCTGACTAGAGGTATGTTTCTAAGCTCTGTATTAAAATAGAGTTGTACCATCATTGCTGTGTCCTGCATATGTCTTGCATCTCATGACATGGTGTCAGAAGTTCTTGCCTGCGCTTCTGTTCCTGATCGATGACGATGTCAAAGTTTACCCCACCTGAGCCTTTTGACTTCTCTCAGTCTGCAGCTTGGCCCACATGGTGTCAGCGGTTTCAGCGCTTCAGGATTGCTTCCAAACTGAACAAGGAGAGTGGTGAAGTACAAGTTAATTCTCTTTTATACTCTATGTGGAAAGATGTGGAGCCAGTGTTCAATGCTTTTACTTTCCAAGAAGGGGAAGAATTTAACTTTGATATAGTTATGGATAAACTCAGTGCCCATTTTGTGCCCAAAAGAAATGGGATTCATGAGAGAGCTTGTTTTCACAAACGTAATCAGCGTGTGGGAGAATCTGTGGAGTCATTTGTGCGCAGCCTGTATGAACTAGCTGAATTCTTTGAGTTTGCTGTTGCTAAAGAAGAGCAAATCAGAGACAGAATAGTTATTGGAATTGCAGATGCTGTAGTCTCACTGAAGCTGCAGTTAGAGCCTGATTTAACATTAGATGGGGCTATTAAGATGGCCCGCCAGAGTGAACTGGTGAAAAAGCAAAGTGCTGATCTGAGGTCTGAGAGTATTGTGGAGGAAGTGCAACAGTTCAGGAAAACTGCTAGTGAAAGGCACAGTGTGAGCGGTAGATCTAAAGTAACGATAGACCTAGAAGTGGATGGGCGCAGAATGCCCGATGCACACGGTGCAACCGTGCCCATGATCAGAGTGTTATATGCCCGGCCAGAGATAAAAGATGCAGAAAATGTGACAGAATGGGCCATTTTGAAGTGGTGTATAAAACTGAATACATTAAGGAGATGCAGGTGGATAGTGACCAAGAGGGTCAGGAAGTATCTTTTGTGGGGTCTGTTGTGGAACGGCCAAGCTCAGAGGAAGATTGGAAGGTTACTTTTACTGTATTGTGAGCCAAAGTCGATTTTAAGATCGACACAGGAGCAGATATCACTGCAATGTCTCTTGCTGCACTTATGAAACTGCCTCGACAGCCCCAGCTGGCGAAGGTTACTACAAATGTCCATAGTCCTGGTGGCCGCATTGATTGTGCGGGGAAATTTCTTGCCAGCTGTCAGTACAAGAAAAGGAAATTCACTATGTGGGTGCATGTGATTCGAGGTCAGTGTGTTAGCAATTTATTGAGCAGAAAAGCAGCCTGTGACTTGGGCCTAGTGGCCAGAGTGAATGAGATCTCTGAAGATATGTTTGGCGAATTGGGCCTACTGAATTCCTATACAGTATTTCTACTCCCCATAGAATTCCGCCTCAAGTGGAGAAGGAGCTTATGCGCATGAAGTCTATGGGGGTTATTGAAGAGGTTGTTGAAGCAACTGATTGGTGTGCCCCCATTGTTCCTGTTGCAAAGAAAAAAACGGAAAGTTGCGCATCTGTGTGGACCTGAAAAGGTTGAATGAGGCAGTGAAGAGGGAGATATTTGAGCTGCCGACATTAGAAGACATAGCTCCAAAGTTGGCTGGGGCGAAGTTCTTTTCTACATTGGACTCTTCTAGCGGCTTTTGGCAGATCCCCCTAGATCCAAAGTGCCGCAAACTGACTACCTTTATTACACCGGTAGGTTGGTTTTGCTTCTGCAGACTCCTCTTTGGGATATCCTCTGCTCCTGAAATCTTTCAAAGGGAAATGAGTTCTCTCCTAAGAGACCACGTGGGCACGGCAGTCGTCATGGATGATATTCTAGTGTATGGGTCTACAGTAGAGAAGCATGATCAGCGTTTAAGTTGTGTGCTGCAGGCTATCAAACAGTCTGGTCTGAAGTTAAATAAATAAATATGCCATTTTAGGAAAACTGAATTACGTTACTTTGGGCATATTATCAATGGGGATGGCATCAAACCAGACCCGAGAAAATTTGTGCTATTGAACAGATGAAAAGTCCTTCTGATGTACATGAGCTAAGACAAATATTCGGACTTGTAAATTATGTGGGCAAGTTTCTTCCAGATTTATCCACAGTTCTACACCCTATCACAGAGTTGCTAAAGAAAGACGTTGCCTGGGTCTGGGGACCTTCACAAGAAAAATCTTTTCTGCAGGCCAAGTCCCTTCTGGGGTCTGCCCCAGTGCTGGGGTTCTACGACCCTTCCAAAAAGACTGTGGTTAGTGCTGATGCAAGCAGTTATGGGTTGGGGGCTGCTCACCTGCAGTTAAATTAAAATAAACTACAGCCCATCGCCTACTGTTCCCGCACACTGACGGCTGCTGAGTCAAAATACGCTCAAATTGAGAAAGAGTGCCTGGCTGCGTTTTGGGCCTGTGAGCGCTTTCAGCGTTACCTTGTAGGTTTGGAGAAATTTAGTCTGGAGACTGATCATAAACCGCTTGTCCCTCTAATCAACTACTACAATATCGACAAAACACCCTTAAGATGCCAGAGACTTTTAATGAGACTACTCAGGTTCAATGTTCAGGCAGTGCATGTCCCGGGGAAGCAACTGGTTGTGGCAGATACACTATCCAGGCTCCCGCTGGCTGCTGCTGAAGAGTCTTCAACCGAATCGGACATGAAAGTGTATGTTGATTCAGTTCTGGCCTCAAAGTCCATTTCTTCAAGGAAACTGGAAGAAATAAAGAAAGAGACATATTTAGACACAGATCTTCAAGAGGTTATAAAGTACATAAAAGAAGGCTGGCCCAAGAGCCGGCAGCCTGGATGTCTTTAAGTTCTTACTAGTCAGAGAGGTCGCAGCTCACTGAGCTGGAGGGGTTGGTGCTGTTCCAAGACCGCATCATTATTCCTGTCAGCATGAGGAAGGAGATGTTAAACAGGATTCACGAGGGCCACTTAGGTATTACAAAGTGCAGAGAAAGGGCAGCTACAGCTGTGTGGTGGCCTGGGATCAGCTCCGACATTGCAAATCACGTGTCTAAATGTGCCTTTTGCCGGGAACGCCGGCCTACTCAGAGAAGGGAGCCCTTGATTTCTACTCCGCTGCCTGCAGGGCCGTGGCAGAAAATAGCTGCTGATTTGTGTGAACTGCACGGGAAAAAGTTCCTTGTTGTGATCGACTACTATTCCAGGTATTTGGAAATTGCACCCTTGAATGATATCACAAGTCAAGCCGTTATCATTCGTCTGAAGAGCTTGTTTGCCCGGTGGGGCATTCCAATGGAGCTGGTGAGTGATAATGGCATGCAGTTCACTTCTACAGAGTTCAGTGCTTTCAGCAGGGAATATGACTTTGTACATTCCACTTCAAGTCCACATTACCCGCAGGCCAACGGAATGGCTGAAAGGGCAGTTCAAACAACAAAGTTCATTTGAAAGCAATCTGAGCCGTACCTAGCCCTCTTGTCCTATAGGGCGATGCCTATCCAAGCCACCGGGTTTAGCCCGGCACAGCTGATGCTAGGACGCCAGATTCACACCACCTTACCCTCAGTGGGTGTCTTCAAGCCGACTGGCTCTATTCCTTGGGACGAAGTCCTTAGGAGGGATGAAGAGGCCAAAAAGGGCTATTGTTTCTTCTATGACAGGAGACATTCTGTCAGGCCCTTACACGAACTAAATGCGGGGCAAAGTGTCAGAATTAAACTGGAAGATGAGAAGAAATGGAAGATGCCTGCTACGGTAATTGGACGCTCTCCAGAACCAAGGTCTTATGTAGTCCTTACTGATGGAGGGACGGTTACACGCCGTAACCGGAAACATCTGCAGCCTGTACCTGAGAGTTTGGAACTGGATGCCTCACTGCCACCGCCGGTGGGATCCCCTGTTCTAAAAGGGGTGCCTTCCCCTCAGCAAGATCACAGTGGGGATATGTCTTTGCCTCCAGCGGACTCTCATTCACCTTCTTCTGTATCAGAGGATAGTTCATGCAAAGTTACATCAAGCGGAAGAGTGGTGAAACTTCTGGCCCGATATCGGGACTAACTTTAGCTAGAACAGTGACCGGAAGTATGGGCAGAATAATCCCATGGTCACTGTGGACTAGGGTAGTCTACCCCGATGTTCAAATCAGGATTTAATTTATGTTGTTCATTTTTCCTGTAATCTATTTTGTTATATACTGTTCAAAAATGTTGTTGTATACTCTGTTTGTATGCCATGTAATTTGTTATATTCAAATATATGCTTCGCCCTTTGAAAAGGGGGAAGATGTGATGAGAGCAGGAAGTGACGTCACTGTTTGTGGGCGGGGCTCAGGTCCGGTTGTCTGTGTCGCAGTTAGTTAGTGAAATCAACCTGACTAGAGGTATGTTTCTATGTTCTGTAATAAAATAGAGTTGTACCATCATTGCTGTGTCCTGAATATGTCCTGCATCTCATGACAGACTCCTTGCTCAATGTGCTTAGAAAGATATGACTGCCTCTCACTGATGAGGTCCAAAAGAGGCCGAAATGATCGTCGGGGGTTGCCATTTCTGATTTGGACTGACCTTGTTCGGCGGGATCAGACTGATATACTTCAGGAAAGTTTTCCTCTGTGAAAAGTACAACTAGGCTAAAAGAAGCGAATCCCAGGTGGTAACCAGGCCATAGAACAAGTCACTGAGCTGTTGTTCGTTCATGGCAGACTGCCTCTCTTTATGTATGTACAGATTTGTTAACACCATGCTATATAAATGAATCTTTTAAAACTGTGTAAATAAAAGCTGTGTGTGCCTGTAATGAAACATCTATAGAAATCTGTTGTTGCTAGATTTTTTTCATAAGGCTTCAGAATAGCAGGTAACATAGGATTTATGTAATATTTAAAAAAAAGAGTTGTATGCCCTTCAGAGTTTAATATAATAGCTTTACTCATACTGTATTCAATAAAATATAAAGTCAATGTTGGAACATGCAACCTGCTGATAGATGGGACTTCTGATTCTCTTAACACCTATGTGCACTAGATGGTGCTGTTAGACAGTAAATAGTCCTATTTTATAGTCCTATTTTATATGAGAAAATAACTAGTAAACTGATGACAATAATGTTTTTCATAACCTGTGCAGACTTTTCAAATCTATAGGGCTAGATTACAAGTGGAGCGCAAACAACTTTGCAAGGGTTTTTGCATCCATTTCTGCTACGTTTAAATTGCGCTGATATTACAAGTGGAGTGAAATAGCAATTTTGCTAGCGCAATCTTGATTTACGTTAGAATCCTTACCGCAATTTCAGAGCTGTGGTTAACTGCTTTGCAAAATTAAAAAGTTGCACAAAACACTTCAAAAATCCATTACAAATTATAATTACACTCATATTAACACTGTTTAATAAAAAAATATTCTCAAAAATATTGCACTCAAAAGTTATAAGGGCTCAAAGATATGAGATATCGGGTGTTAGAAAAAAAGGCAGGCAAAGGAATTTAAAGGGACATGAAACACAAAAATGTTCTCTCATGATCTAGGTAGAAGATACAATTTTAAAAGGACACTGAACCCAAGTTTTTTCTTTCATGAATCAGATAGAGCAGGCAATTTTAAGCAACTTTCTAATTTACTCCTATTATCAATTTTTCTTCGTTCTCTTGCTATCTTTATTTAAAAAGCAGGAATGTGATGCATAGGAGCCCATTTTTGGTTGAGAACCTGGGTTATGCTTGCTTATTGGTGGGTAAATGTAAGCCTCCAATAAGCAAGCACTATCCATGGTGCTGAACCTAAAATGGGCTGGTTGCTAAGATTTACATTCCTGCTTTTAAAATAAAGATAGCAAGGGAAAGAAGAAAAATTGATAATAGGAGTAATTTAGAAAGTTGCTTAAAATGTAATGCTCTATCTGAATCATGAAAGAAAAAAATGTGGGTTCAGTGTCCCTTTAAGCAACTTTCCAATTTACATCTATTATCCAATTAGCTTCATTCTCTTGGTATCATTTGTTGAAGGAGCAGCAATGCACTACTGGTTTCTAATTGAACAAATGGGTGAGCCAATGGCATTCTGTATATATACGCAGCCACCAATCAGCAGCGAGAACCTAGGTTTGTTGCTGCTCCTGAGCTTTCCTAGATAAATATTTCAGCAAAGAATAACAAGAGAATGAAGCAAATTAAATAATGGAAGTAAATTGGAAAGTTGTTAAAAAATTGTATTCTTTATTTAAATCATGAAAGAAAATGTTGGGGTTTCATATCCCTTTAACATTGAGATGCATACATATGCATGTATGTTTTCTCCATTGACTTCTATAGGGTAATGCATAAATACGTTTGCGATTTTTGAATTTTCACTTTTGCGCATCGGGTTACCGCTGGAGAAAAAACTGCTGACTTGTAATACCAGCGCAACCCGACTAGCGCAAAAATGAAAATCCTAGAGGAGTTTTCGCTATAGCGAAAACACAAAATACCACTCTACTTGTAATCTAACCCATAATGTTTAATTTAAAGTATTCAGTTGCTTATGGCAAAAAAGAAAGAGGGCGCCTCATAGTGTGGTCCGTTTTGTATTGCTTGAAGAAACGACCTGTATAAATGGTTGAGAAATGCGTTGTAAGAACAGATTAAAGCATTGTTTTTAAACCTTACTATCCTGGAAGTTGTCCTTCAATTCTATTTCAAGTTTGCTTGGTGTATACAGCTTGTTCCCACAGAGCGGTTTATATTTAATTATGGCAGATACCACCATTGGGAATTCCCTGGAACAGCTGACTATCGGGTCGGAGATCATCCTGGTTCAGTGTACTAACCACTGTTGACTGTTGGTCTGCCTGCTGGCACCGGTCAGAGTACGGTGCAACACCTTCTGGTAAGCCTTGCAATTTTACATTCTATCTCCCTGGTGGGAACATACCACACTATGAGGCGCCCTCTTTCTTCTTTTTTGCCATCTGTTTAGATTTTCCTACACACCGGGTACAAATGGAGCGGCCTCGACTGTATCACTGTCTCGCATATTGATCACGCTACACAAGCTGGAGATTAATTTGGTTCCAATGAGAAACAGACAGTGGTAAATTAACACTGAACATATTTTTCATCCTTTTTTTTTTGTTTTTTGTTTTTTTTTACTTTCAGCGCGCCCCTTCAGTTCCCTTTTTGGGATCTTTGCATTCAGTTGCTTATCTTTATATAGGTGCATTTCATGAGACAGCTCTAAAATGATTCATTTTTAAATGCTATGAAAATCAGATGTCTGATCTGGCAGTGGTCACTACTAGCTGAAATTAGATATTTATAAAGCCACTGATTAACATTGGCCTAGATTCACTAAAACTGTGATGGGATACAGTAAAACAAAATAGGGGTTTGTATTTCTACTTTTTAGAATTCCAACATTTCCGAATTTACCGTACACAGCTGCTAGCCCTGCTGTTGGATTGCCACTGTATGGGAACTTTGCTGAGGACTGATTAGCCATACCCCACTCCACTCAGCTCTGTCCACCTTACTAATAGGGAATACAAATGAAAGCTTTTACTGCCCTGGTGTCCCTTCATCACATGTTGTATTGCATTTATTATTTAGCCAATAAAGGGACATTTAACAGCTCTTGCTTGTGTGTAAGGTTTATATTTTTTCTATAATCCCTAGAGAGGCAAAAAAACAGATTCTGTAACCAAAGTTTTTTTGTTTTGTTTTTTTCAAAGCTCAGACATTGAAGAAAAGCGAAGTAACAATCTGTTTATTTGCCTCACTAGGGACTGTAAGACAAACATCATTTTTACACATAGGTGCCAATTTATCAAGCCGTCAACCGCAAATACTCTGGAATTCCGCAGCCTAATTGTGGCGAGCTTGTTTCCCCTTATTTATCAAACCCTACAGACCGGCAAAAGTAGAATTTTGTGACGTAACATACAATCCGCCGGTCAAAGTCCGACACAGATCGATGCTTACGGCATTACAGATGTTCCGAATGCAAATTCGGCACTATTTGACTACTTTTGCAAGTTAACAAATTTCTACCAGGTACGCTCGGCACTATTGCGGCCCTGCGTACCTGGTTTTAAATCCGCCGCCCTTGAGGCGGCGGATGCCATAGTAATCAATGGGAGTCTGAAAGCAGCAAAAGCTTATGTTCGCTGCTGCCCGATATCCCATTGATTCCTATGGGAGAATAAAGTTACGTTTACAACTAACACCCTAACATAACCCCCGAGTCTAAGCACCCCTAATCTGCCGCCCCCTACACCGCCACCTACATTATGTTATTAACCCCTAATCTGCTGCCCCAACACCGCTGCCACCTACATTATACTTATTAACCCCTAATCTGCCCCCCTACACCGCCGCCACCTACATTATGTTATTAACCCCTAATCTGCCCCCCTACACTGCCGCCACCTACATTATGTTACTAACCCCTAATCTGCCCCCCCTACACCACCGTCCCCTACATAACACTTATTAACCCCAATCTGCCCCCCCTACACTGCCGCCACCTACATAACACTTATTAACCCCTAATCTGCCCCCCCTACACCGCCGCCACCTATATTATGTTATTAAGCCCTAATCTGCCCCCCTACACCACCGCCACCTACATAACACTTATTAACCCTTAATATGCCCCCCCTACACCGCCGCCACCTACATTATGTTATTAACCCCTAATCTGCCCCCCTACACCACCGCCACCTACATAACACTTATTAACCCCTAATATTCCCCCCCTACACCGCCACCACCTACATAACACTTATTAACCCCTAATCTGCCGTCCCCAACGTCGCCGCCACTATATTAAATTATTAACCCCTAAACCTAAGTCTAACCCTTAACCCTAATACCCACTAACTTAAATCTAATTTAAATAAATATAAATAAAATTACTATCATTAACTACATTATTCCTATTTAAAACAAAATACTTAGCTATAAAATAAACCCTAAGATATCTACAATATAACTAATAGTTACATTGTAGCTAGCTTAGGGTTTATTTTTATTTTACAGGCAAGTTTGTATTTATTTTAACTAGTTAGAATAGTTATTAAATAGTTATTAACTATTTAATAACTACCTAGCTAAAATAAATATAAAAGCACCTGTAAAATAAAACCTAACCTAAGTTACAAGTACACCTAACACTACACTATAATTAAATAATTTATCTAAATTAAATACAATTAACTAAATTAAATACAATAACCTACATTAAATTAAATTATCTAAAGTACAAAAAAAACCAAACACTAAATTACAGAAAATAATAAATAAATAATAAACAAATTATTGGAAACAGCCAATAGGATTGAGCTTGCATTCTATTGGCTGTTCCAATTAGCCAATAGGATTGAAGTTTTTCTACCTTAATTCCGATTGGCTGATAGAATTCTATCAGCCAATCGGAATCTAAGCAATACCATCTTGGATGACGTCACTTAAAGGAACCTTCATTCGTCAGGTAGTCGTCGGCCGATGAGGATGCTCCGCGTCGGATGTCTTGAAGATGGACCCACTCTGCGCTGGATGGATGAAGATAGAAGATGCCGTTTGGATGAAGACTTCTGCCATCTGGAGGACAACTTCTGCTCGGCTTGGATGAAGACTTCTGCCCGTCTGGAGGACCACTTCTGCCTGGCTTGGATGAAGATGTCTCCCGGTAAGTCGATATTCAGGGGGTTAGTGTTAGGTTTTTTTAAGGGTGTATTGGGTGGGTTTTATTTTTAGGTTATGGACTTTGGGCTGCAAAAGAGCTAACTGCCCTTTTAAGGGCAATGCCCATCCAAATGCTCTTTTCAGAGCTAAGGTTTTTTTAGTTAGTTTTTTTTGGGGGGGTTGATTGTGTGGGTGGTGGGTTTTATTGTTGGTAGGGTTGTTTGTATTTTTTTTTACAGGTAAAAAGAGCTGAATACTTTGAGGCAATGCCCCGCAAAAGGCCCTTTTAAGGGCTATTGGTAGTTTAGTTTAGTCTAGGGTTTTTTTTATTTTGGGGGGGCTTTTTTATTTTGATAGGGCTATTAGATTAGGTGTAATTAGTTTAAATATCTGTAATTTGTTTATTATTTTCTGTAATTTAGTGGGGGGGTTTGTACTTTAGATAATTTAATTTAATTTTGGTTATTGTATTTAATTTAGTTAATTGTATTTAATTTAGATAATTTATTTAATTATAGTGTAGTGTTAGGTGTTATTGTAACTTAGGTTAGGTTTTATTTTATAGGTAACTGTGTGTTTATTTTAGCTAGGTAGTTATTAAATAGTTAATAACTATTTAGTAACTATTCTACCTAGTTAAAATAAATACAAACTTGCCTGTAAAATAAAAAATAAATCCTAAGATAGCTACAATGTAACTATTAGTTATATTGTAGCTATCTTAGGGTTTATTTTATAGGTAAGTATTTAGTTTTAAATAGGAATAATGTAGTTAAAGATAGTAATTTTATTTATATTTATTTAAATTAGATTTAAGTTAGGGGGTGTTAGGGTTAGACTTAGGTTTAGGGGTTAATAAATTTAATATAGTGGCGGCGACGTTGGGGACGGCAGATTAGGGGTTAATAAGTGTTATGTAGGTGGCGGCAGTGTAGGGGGGCAGATTAGGGGTTAATAACATAATGTAGCTGGCGGCGGTGTAGGGGACGGCAGATAAGGGGTTAATAAGTATAATGTAGGTGGCGGCAGTGTAGAGGGAGGGAGGTAAGGGGTTAATAAGTATAATGTAGGTGGCGGTGGGCTCCGGGAGCGGCGGTATAGGGGTAAAACAGTTTAGTATAGTATGGGTGTTTAGTGATAGGGTACCAATAAAGCTGGGAAAAATCCGAAGAGCAGCAAGATCGATGACTGTTAGTTAACAACAGTCCGCTGTTCATCGCCACGTACTTGGTGCACGGATTTTTGAGAGCTTTTTAGTAACTTTGGAGAACGTATTCAGGTTCGCGGCAGCGATGTTAGGCGATCTTAGGCAAGCGTATTGGTGCCGGCGAATGCAAGTAAGTTGACGGGTTGATAAATAGGGGCCATAAGCTAGAAATATTTAATACTTCTTTTAAATGTATTACCTGTCAGTTGTTTTTGCTTTTTGTTTGTTTGCGTTTTTTTTGCTTTGTTTTTTGTAAAATAATTAATGTTTTTTCAGTCTTACTTAAAGTGAATGTAAAGTTAACCATATAAGCAAAAGTGAAACGGTAGAAGTGAAAGAATGAATGAGAGTTTCATTCATGAAATCGTTAGTATATACTTATCTTTAAGTATATTTCACTAGAAAAGCTATAGGAATAAGATCTGAAGCTCCGGTCGCCATTTTCAGCAATTGATTGACAGATGAATCAAATGCAATCAACTAATCGTTGTTGGAACAACGATTAGTTGATTGCAGATGATTCATCTGCAAATCAATTGCTGAAAATGGCGACCGGAGCCTCAGATCTTATCCCTATAGCGTTTCTAGTGAAATGTATCTGAAGATAAGTCTATACTAACGATTTGATGAATGAAACTCTCATTCATTTTTTAATTTCTATTGTTTCACTTTTGCTTATATGGTTGACTTTACATTCACTTTAATATTTATCTCTGTAATGTCTGCAAAAAAATACATGCAATTGTTAACAATTTTCCAATTTACTGTCTAATTTGCTTTGTTTTCTTTGTATAATTTTTTGAAAAGCATACCTATGAAGGCTCAGAAACGGCAATGCATTAATCAGAGCTAGCTGTTGATTGGTGGCTGCACATATGAGCCTCTTGTCATTGGCTCGTTCAGTATTTTCGTGTAGCTCCCAATTAACAAAGGATACTAAGAGAATAAAGCAAATTTTACAATATAAGTAAACTGGAAATTTGTTCAAAGGGACATGAAACCCAAAACATTTCTTTCATGATTCAGATAGAGAGTACAATTTTAAACAACATTGTGATTTACTTCTATTATCTAATTTGCTTCATTCTTTAGATATCCTTTGTTGAAGAAATATCAATGCACATTGGTGAGCCAATCAAATGAGGCATCTATGTGCTGTTACCAATCAGCAGTTACTGAGCCTATCTAGATATGCTTTTCAACAAAGAAAATCAAGAGAATGAAGCAAATTAGATAATGGAAGTAAATCAGAATGTTGTTTAAAATTGCTTGCTTTTTCTATGAAACAAACATTTTGGGTTTCATGTATCTTAAAAATTGAATCTTCTAAATGGGTTTCATGTTTCTTTAATCTAATGAAAAAATAAAAAAATAAAAATCAGTTCTACCAATAATGCACACAGTACAAATTACATTACCTTTGGGTTTGTAGCTTATTTAGCAAGCACTTAAAAACTGAAGTTGAAATGTTTTCAGTGTTAAACCCTCAAGAAGGTGACTCAAAGTGGTTTTCATAGCAGATAGGTCATGTCTGTTGCTGAGCTGCCAAAAAGTGTTCCTTCTAACTGACCTTGAAGGTCTTGTCATCATAAAATGTGTGCTTTATGCAGTCATCTGTATGATGCCTGACACAATTTTTTCTAATCACTTACACTATAGATAAAAATATTAAACCTCAAAATTTTCTTTCATGATTATGAGAGAGCATGTAATGTTAAATAGATTTACAAGTTACTTATACCCTACGCAGCAAACCTCATCATTGTGTCAGAGCTTCAAGCCATCCAGCGTATTGCATGATTTTCAGTTAGGCAGCCTTGCCCACAATCCCTCACACATCGTTCGCTTTTCTAGAAATGTCACGATTTCGAAAGTGAATCCAGGGACCTCCCCAGCTCATCACATGCTCTATTTAATCATCTATTAAGCTGATAAAGTTACATTATTGATACCAACTTACAAAAGTGGCAAAAACTAACTGACTAATCTAACAGTCTGTATAAGAATTTCGACACTTGCATGCCAAAATAAGGCAAAATAAGGCTTTATGCAACGGTGTGTATAGGTCAGTTACAAAGCACCGATGCAAAAATATAAATATTCACTGAACAAAAATACACAGTAAAAACTTCAGTTCATATAATCTGAGTTTATTGTGCTTTAGATACAATTTAGGAGAACAAAAACAATAATATTATAATTACTACCATGAAGAGTGGACGATATACTTTTCTATGTACTGTGACAATTACTTTTCAAGTATTTAGGACAGCTCTCAAGTGTTGATTCTGTCTTATTATTATATAGATACACGACCGGCACAACCAAAGCCTAAGACATCATTGTCTTCTTTTTCTACAATTTTAACCCATGAATGTCAATTGGTATATCTAATATTAGCAGAACATATCTGCCATTTACACAACAAGACATCAGCACAGAACAAGTGTCACTATTATAAAACCTTGTATCCACACACACTTACTTGGACACTAGTTGAAGTAGTTTAATTTCTATGCTCTTTTGTGATTGACTACCACTAAAGATACTATTCCAACCCAAGTGCATAAGTACAAATTGCCAAGTGTCAACCCGGACTATCAGTAACCTCCGCCCATATTACCCACACTATTTATGTGGATGCCCATTTAGGCTAGCTGTTCATATTCTTATTAAACAAGGCAGTTTGATAAATCCCCAAATCCTTTATATTCGAGCGTCTATGTGTTTTTAAATTGCACACACACACACATTGATTTTATTAACCGTGCTATATTAAAAGTTATGTTTTAATTTCAATTAGATCCTTTTGGTCTAACTTTTCAGTCTGCAACCCTACTAACTTGGGGAATTAGAAGTGCTAAACAAGTGCACGTTTTCCAGTCTTGATCCCTTCAGTGATCAAGATTATATTTGCAATTTGTTCTTGTGCACCAGCACTCTAGCTCATAAGGTATATATACCCTTTAAACCAGACAGAGCACCCTGTTTCTAATATTACTGTAGTACTTGTGCCATTTCCTTTTTTTTTACATATGGTGTTTCAGTTTATGTTCATTATCTCCTCATGGGTCTGTCGACATAAAACCTGTGACTCCACCCACAACTCTCTCTCACACAGTCTAGTTCCAGAAAGCATCAGACAAATGTTGAGAGGTATGCTAACATTTTAGAACTTGTGAGGATATAGATGGATTGATAGATTGATAGATAGATAGATAGATAGATAGATAGATAGATAGATAGATAGATAGATATAGATAGATAGATAGATAGATAGATAGATAGATAGATAGATAGATAGATAGATAGATAGATAGATAGATAGATAGATAGAGGCAGGCAAAAAGAAAGATAGACAAACAGATAGAATTCTGGATTCGGAGCTACCTTTATAGTTCCTTATTTTACTCTTCTGTTTGACTTTTTACTCCAATCAAATATATATAAAAATATATAAAATATATGTTCGTGTGTGGGTGTCCTTTATGTATGTTTGTTATAAGTATATGTAAAAGTTTCAAACACAAACCTTTAAGGATATCAATAAATCCTAAAGTAAGGAAGCGCAATAAAGAAAACACATATATAGCGAAACAAGTGAAAATTGATAATAAATGATAATATACCACACTTCATCAGGTGTCTGATAAAAGAGCTTTTTATAGCCGAGAAACACGTAGCAGTTCTTTTTTAATACCTTAGGGTACCCTGTCGTTCCCTTTGGTTTTTATATTTTGGATTTTAATGAATGTATAAATACTTTGTAATGAAGCACGACTGAATTTTTGCTCCCAGCGGGAACGGTAACATTGGACGGCATATCCCTGACTGTTGGCCAGTGAGCTGGGACACTGAGAGAGCCCAGACAGCGCATATGAGAGTGCTATCTGCTATGTGAGTATATTTACTACGCGTACCAAATATTGGAGTCTATAACAGGATTGCACTAGGAGGCGCCTTCTGTTATGTTTTATGTACAGAGTGGATATATGTAAATGTGTTGAATAGATTTTGTTAACTAAAACTCTACAAAATATTAATAATATGGAATCTATGGTTTTTACAAGTAAATTACAATGCAAACGCAAGCTTGCATTTGCATTGCTAGGAAGCATTGGGCTCACTAGAGTGCGCTTCCATAGGCTCCTATGGGAACCTCATTCTGATTCCATTACAGATGTGATTTATTTCTGGGTCCCTGGGGTGGAGTATTTGGAGAGTAGGGTGGGCCAGTAGGGTGGGCCAGTGCTCCACCCCACAGTTTGCAGGTAGCACATTATGTCAAAAAGTCCAGTCCAGGAATTCTGTCTGACTCAGCTAGCTACTTACCTGCATGTGGTAATTGACAGCAGGTGCTAATAAAATCCCCAGTCAGGGGTTGAGAGGTAGATTTGCCAGCAGTAAAGGAAAACTGCAAACACTCTCCTGAGAGACTGAGAGGAATTCTCTCTAATGGACAAAGTTTGAAAGGTCTGTGCAATATTACGTTTGTGAAAAGCTACTTAGTGCAGACAGTTGTACTTGTTAGTAAGTGCTCAGTAGAGCAAGCCTCTTTTGTTTTGTTTATGTTTATTTTGCCTGTTTTTGCCAGACCTGATAATAAACAGACTGTATTTTATAAAGCTACAACCTGGTGTGGTGTTTCCAGCTTTGAGCACTGTGTGTTTCCAAGATCCCAGGTCACATATGGTGGAGGTAGCGGGCAACACACTGATAGTCTGTTAAGGAAACAATACCACACTTAAAATGGAGGAAGTTGTAAAGGCTTTACTACAGGCTACAGCCTCACAGCAACAGGCCACTGCCACACAGCAGAAAGCTACTGCCAGCCAGCAAGAAAATATTGCAGTGCTACAAAAACTGGTATTAACACAAAGAGAGGAACAGCAGAATATCACACGTACCATGTAGCAGGAGATTCGAGGCCTATCTGAAAGACTGGGCAGGTGTGCTGCAGAAATTCCAAACAGTTCTAAGACTCTGAGAGTGAGTAACTATTTGCAAAAGATGGTGGCTACAGATGATGTGGAGGCTTACCTGATGGCTTTTGAAAGGACAGCCGAAAGAGAAGGGTGGCCTCCGTCTGAATGGGCAAGTCTCCTTGCGCCATTTCTGAGTGGAGAACCTCAGAAGACATATTATAATTTGGAGCCTGAGCAGGCCAGTGACTATAAAAAGCTAAAAACTGAAATCTTGGCCCGCCTGGGAGTAACGACAGTGGTGAGGGCCCAGCGATTTCACTCCTGGACTTACAGTCAAGATAAAGCCGTGCGGTCACAGATGTTTGACTTGATACATCTTGCCAGGAAATGGCTACAGCCAGAGGTCAACTCGGCTAGTCACATTGTGGATCAGCTCATGATGGACCGGTTCCTGCGAGGATTGCCTGCTTCCCTGCAGCGGTGGGTCAGCCAGAGTGAACCTAAAACTGCTGACAGTTTAGTTGCCCTGGTGGAACACTATTTGACTGCCGGAGAGTTTCTACAAATACCCAACCAGGAAAGACCCAGAACCCCTAAGATCCAGAGTCCCAGTAAATTGGGTAAGACTGTTCCGGGGAAAAGGGGGTATCGGAAGGAGCAGATGGGTTTTTGCAACCCGAGGGACATTACAGCAAGGGACAAGAGTTTTGTGAGGCAGGAAGGGTCCACAATAGCCTCAAAGATGTAAAGAGTATGGACATTTTGCAAAGGACTGCCCTGAGAATGATGTTGCTATGGAATGTAATGTTGGCAATATGAGAGACAATTATTCATTGTACTCTCACTCAGTTTATGTAATTACCAAAAATGATTGTTTAAATGGCCACCCTTGGTGCACTGTAAGGGTGGAGGGAAATTAAATTAAAGCTTTGCTGGACTCTGGTAGCATGGTTACACTCATAGACAGGGGTCTGTTGAGAAATACTCCTATTTATAATTACCAGAACCTAGATATTGCTTTTGTCCATGGGGACATACACAAGTATCCAACTGCTAAAGAACTTATTGAAACTCAAAATGGCCCTATAAATCATAGAGTTGGTTTAGTGGATAAATTAGTCCATGAAATGATAATAGGCAGAGATTTTCCACATTTTTTGAATCTATGGGATGTTGCTGAGGAAAAGTCACCAGATTCAGTAGAGGGCGCTGTTTGTGACTTTCCCTTTTCTGATTTATTGGGGGATGACTTAGACAAAATAACTCTTGGTAGAGGGAAACACTCAACCCCTATGGAAACCCTAGTTGGAGGTAATACTGAACAGAATAATACTGTCAGTATATTTATGAAAATCTTAGTAGTGCTATCCAAATAATATATATAAGTTTATGGCAGGGTTATAAACACAATACAAAGAAGTAGAAACCCTTATCAACCATGCACCTACTAGACCATACAATTAATATAAATATCTGAATTCTTTTATTTAGTTAATATCCATAAACATATTGAAGTATATTTGCAATAAAAGGAAATGAAACAAAATGTATATGCGTTTAAACCAACTCTTAAGATATGCTATCCTTCTTACAAAACCCAGAAAAATATACCTTCACAATTTAGCCTTTTATTTATTTAACACAATGGGACTAAAAACCTTTAACATCCAAGCAATACAATTCTAAACAGTGTTTATAAAACAATAGGATAATATATATTCTGCTATTTAATTGCAATTTATCCTAATACAAAATTAACTGACAATACCAGAACTTGTATAGATGAGTTACTTAGCCAATCAGACGCAGATTTAAACAATATATGTATATAGGCTGTGAAATGCTAACTTGAGAAAAACACACTGCTTCTTTAAATCTATTAAATACAAATTAACTATGCATATAACTTATCTTACAAAACCTTGAATACGTTACCAAAGTAAAAAGCAGTCGATATCCGATGTTCCTTGGTAGGAATTATTTTACCTCAGATCACCAATAAGTGTATATCGCAATCAATGAGAAGGGTAGATTCGCTTTGCTCAAGTAAAGTGGTATCTCACACCAGCGGGAACCAGTTACAAGTTTTAGCTTCAGCAGAAAATCTTTTTTTCTCTCCATTGCATTCACTTTTTATTTGGTTTTCCCATCACTGGTAAATTGTGGGTGGCCCTGCGGGAGCTGACCTTCCCATTGGTTATCTGGGAAGTCTAAATCGGATTGGCCCTTGGAAATTTCATTTTTAACAGCCAGAGAGAACCTTCTGGCTGTAGTTCTCGCAACATAACACCAGGTGGCAGCACAAACAGACACAGCAACATTTGAAACAGCTTAAGTCAGTATTTCTATGAAATGGTTATTAATTTTTATCATAATTTACTGCGACAACTATTCATAATATTTGTTTTGGATAAGTTATATCTTAATGAATTTTCTGATCATTTTGATATGAAACATCACATATCTAACATTATATTAAAATAACTTATATTTCATAGTTATATCACATCAAATATATATCTCATAGTCATATCACATCAAAGTAACTTCCATATTTTCATCTCACTATATTTTAAAAGATGTATGTGAAACTTTATAAACATTTATTTGTATGTTTATATGATATGACTTAATTCATTTCATGCGGCATTCCGTCTCTTTCTAAGATTGATGCTCATGACCAATGGTTGTCTGCAATAAAAATAGAAATAATTATTAGAGATGATCCAATCATTAGTATGTGTATGGTCCATAAGTATTTATTTATATTCTTAAAAACACAGAGGCTAAGTAAGATCTTTTGTGTTTTCAAAACATATATATCATTTCTATGTATATCTGAATTTATCTGTCTGAAAAATATAAGCAGAGGTTATTACACATTTTTGACTGACTAAAACAGTTACCTCCCAAGCTTAGCAAATACCCATGTAATAATAATATAGAATTAGACAATTTCCCAAATTTCTATATTTAATACATTCTGGGGCATGTATTTAAACAGAGAGAGAAAAAAAAATGTTTATTTGCTGTCTGCTTACGTGAACTTCCAGAGTCATACCTCAGCATCTGTCTTTGTTTTCTCTGTGTTATTTTAATCACCACATCTGGTATTATCAGCCACATAGCCTGAGTCATTCAAAACAAATTTGTGCTAATTATCAGTTCCCCTTGAAAAATGTTTGCAGTTCTCACATTTCTTCAGACGGATCGGCATTTCTCTTGGAGGAAATCCATATATATGGGCCTGTGTCCTGTTCTATGTATCAAAATGCTGCCTTTTACACAGCAGGAGGGGGCTTCAAAGGTTATGCTCAAGCCTTTGGAGACATCCTGTCTGCATACTAAATGGGGGAAGAGCTGAACATGATTGAAGTCAGTTTGTCTGAGAGGAATGAATCATTTTTTCTTTTTCTGATCAGTGAAATGTCTGATCAAAAATACAGATTTATTAATCTGGAGATATATGATTAAAATATATATATTTATTAACCTCACATATACCATGACATAATCCCCCTTCCAATTTTTAATAGATGTAGGACACATGTATTTAAATTGGTCTAAAGTCAATGGTATTTGATGAGGATCAACCGTATACCTCATAGACAGTCTCTTATGAAGAAAGTTTGTTATTTTGAGCTTTCATGTTTATCAGTTAGGCATCTTTAAATTACAGTATGTCTTTAGTGCATTTGGGGATATGACACTTCATTCTCCCTCTATGACTTGTAGTTGGGACCTGGGATGACATGCCCGCAGTTGATTTATATGTACCCATTTATCTATGAAACCTTCATTTTTGGGGATCCGTATTTTATAGGCCACTGGAGATATTTTGTCAGTAATGACAAAAGGACCTTTCCATGAGGGAAGAAATTTCTTCTCCCTAACCTGATCTCTTCCAAAGTTATAAAGATAAACTTTATCATTTATTTCATATTCCTTTTTGGATGTTTTGAGATCATAATAGGTTTTAGTGGCAGTTGCGGCTCTTTCTAAATTCCTTTGAGCAAATGCAAAGGCATGTTGCAGGTGTCTCCTTAGGTTTTCCACATATTGATGTGTATTGGCAGCGTTTATCAAATTTTGGTCTGATGTACGGTACAGCAGATGCTGAGGTAGAACCATTCTTCTACCAGTCATCAGCTCAAAAGGTGACATCTTGGTAGCACTACTTGGAGTTGCTCTTAATGCCATTAAGACTAGAGGTAGTTTTATATCCCAGTCTTTACCTGTTTCACTCACAAACTTTTTGAGGATTTTAACAATGGATTGGTTGTAACGCTCTACACCACCACTTGAGGCAGCTCTATAAGCAATATGGAGCTTTCTTTTAACCCCTAGTATTTTCCACATTTTTGTCATCACTTCGCTAGTGAAGTGGGTCCCCCGATCTGATTCGATTCTTTGGGGCAAACCAAATCTGGAAAATACATGGTTGATGAGCAATGCTGCACATGTTTCAGCACTATTGTTAGGTGCACTAATGCACTCTACCCATTTAGTGAACAGGCATGTCACTGTTAACATGTACTTGTTACCTCTTGATGACCTTGTTACCGGACCAATAAAATCAATTTGTATATCTGACCATGGCATTACCATCCCCCTTTTCTGCAATGGCGCTCTATGCGTTGGGGCAGTGGGTTGGAACTGTGGACAGATTAAACACCCTTGACAGTAGGTTTGAACATCTTTCAACATGTGTGGCCAAAAAGCGTAGTCACGCAATATTTCGTACGTGAGTTTGGCACCGCGATGACCAGATGTGGGAGCATCATGGGCATGTTGAAGCATTAGACCTCTGAACTTGGTGGGTACTACCCACTGTTGGATGCCAGTTTTGGAGGTTCTAATTAACAAACCATCCTGTAATTTGAATTGTGATTTAGATTTTATTAAGATTCTCAGATCTTCTTTGCCAATACAATCATCTTTTGAGATGGGGTTGCTTTCAGGATCTTCTATGTGTTTATAGAAGATGCCTACAATGGGGTCTTCTTTTTGACTAGTGATCAGGTCCTCACTAGGAGAATCCTGACTCCATTGTACCAAGTTAGGCTCACTCTGTTGTTTTGCCTGGTTTCTGGTAATGGCTTCTACCTGAATTGCACCCATTAAGTGTTCAATATTAAGGAGTTCTCCAGTTATGGCTCCTTGTTTGGCTAATGAGTCCGCAAGGTCATTGCCTTCCTTATCAGGACCTAAAACTCTGGAATGACCCTTGGTCTTTTTCCAGTGTATGGTTAAATCATTGGATACTACCAGATTATCAATCTCGCAGAACAATTTGCCATGCTTGACTGGTTTGTTATTGCTTTTCTGCATGCCATTTCTTTTCCAAGTTGGCAGGTATTCAACAAAACTGTCACGCACATAATTTGAGTCAGTTATGATCACAAATTCATGAATACCATGTTCAATAGCCATTTCAATGGTTTTGAAAACAGCAGTTAGTTCTGCAACTTGACTGGATCTTGGTCCAATGTTGAAACCTACAGATATATTTGAGAATCCATTTGCCCCAGTTATACCAATGCCAGCGACTAGTCTGCGCTCATTATCAATAGTGGCATGGTAAGAACAACCATCAACATATACCCAAGGTAATGTTTGACAATGGTCTTCATTGTACATTTTATATGGGGAAAGCAATTGTTCTTCCAGAAAATCATCTTCTGATAATTTTTCCCCAGGATCTCTAGCAGTACAGTCGTGGAGCTCAGCAAGCCCTTGTGCGACTGGATTCTTTTTATTCTGCTTGTAGCAAATTTCTAAGGGCCAGCCTTGTAAGGAAAGAGTCCACGCTGTTATGCGGCTATTAGACAAATTCCCATCTCTTATTCTCTCACTTTGCAAATATAGCAAAGGCTGGTGGGCCGTTTCTACAATAATTTTCTCGCCCTGTATATAGCTGCGGAAATTTTGTAGAGCCCATACAGTAGATAAGAGGGCTTTTTCGCAATCGTTAAACTTTATTTCTACTGGGGATAGATTTTTGCTCGCATAAGCAATGGCTTTGTTCAAATTATCATGCTTTTGGTATAACACAGCACTCATGCTTATATCTGTGTAACCTGTCTCTAAGAAGAAAGGTTTACCACCTTCAGGGTACGCTAAGCAAGGTGCTTGAGTGAGTTTTCTCTTCAGCTCTCTGATGGCTGTCTCTTGAGACTCACCCCAGTGCCATTTCACATCTTTCTTTAGAAGAAGTAGTAGTGGTTTAGCTAATTCCGCATAATTATCAATGAATTTGCGAGAATAATTCGTCATACCCAGGAATGATCTCAATTCCTTTAAGTTAGTTGGGTTTTTAGAATTCACTATAGCTTCCACCTTTTTCTTTTGGGGATTTAATCCTTCAGAGGTAACTTCATGTCCCAAGAAGTTTACACGAGTGCGGCACCATTGAGCTTTTTGCAGGGATAATTTGACACCTGCCCTTTTAAGTTGGCTGAGGACGTGTTTAAGTTCTGTGATGTGTTTTTCAAAGTCTGTGCTTTTGATTAAAACATCATCAACATAAGATAAGGTCCCCCTTTCCAGTGCGTCAGGCATAGCCTTATGCATGAATACAGCAAATTCATGTCCAGAATTTATGTATCCAAATGGAAGTCTCTGGAATGCATACTGAATCTTTTGGAAGGAGAATGCTAGCTTATATTGGTCCTCTTCATGTACCTTTATGGTCCAATATCCCTGTGCACAATCAATGGCAGTGAATATTTTGGATCCCTGCATTTGTGCTAGGCACTGGTCAATGTATGGTACAGGCCAGCCAGACATGTATACTCGTTTGTTTAGCTGTCTTAAGTCAGCACACAAACGCCATTGTCCATTGGGCTTAAGGACACCTAGAATAGGATTATTATAAGAGCTGTGCACCTGTCTGATAATACCTCTTTCTTCCAAATTCCTTATGATCTCTGCAAGAGAATCATATGAGGCTAAGGGAAGTCTGTATTGTTTGACAAATACAGGTGGCGCATTAGGATCTGTTTGTATTCTTGCAATGTGTAAGTCTGTGGTACCACAGTCATAAGAATCCTTAGCGAAAATATCCTTGTACTCCATCAGGAGTTCTCGCAGCTGTTGGCGTTCATCATCGCTAGAACAGCCATTAGCTAAGGATATTTGCTCTTCGACTATTTGCTGAAATCCTGGAAAGATTTCAGGCTGTCCTATTTCATAGGCTTCTTCCAGTCTAGAGGTGAGATCCCCTTGATTATAATTTACATTGCTCCCATGACTCTGGGTATTGGGGTAATCTTGCTGTTTGATTGGCTGATCAAACACCAGAGAGGCTTCTTCAATTTTACAGATGCCTTCCTCTGAGCTGAAGGGATAAATAGACTGAATATTAAATAGACCCTCTGGCATAGATGCAAAGGATTGTTCTATTAATTGTTCTTCAGTTAGGTATCCTTCAGGTATTAGCCCAATTACATTATTCTGGAATCCAAAAGTGTAATAACTTGATTCCAGTGCATATCCTATGGTAGTTCCCTTGGATAATGTTATATCCTGTGGGGTCATGTTATGCACAATAATATTTATTGGAACAGTTCCAATATTCACCATAGGAGTGTAGGTTACTGAGACACCCAGATTTTGTATTCTATGGGAGAGGCAAATCAGTGTTTCAGAAGTTTTTAATTTCTGACCTCTCTTTACCTGTAAGGGTAAAAGAAATTTATCAGCCCCAGCAGGAATTATAACATCGCTAGATACCTGCATATTCACAGCATATGGCAATTGCTGGTTTGATTTCAGGGCTGCATTTTCATCCTGAAATACTTCAGGGTCCCCCTTTAACCTGCTCCAGAGGCAAGAATTAATCAAATCTATTTGTATGGCATATCTATGTAAGATATCATTGCCAATGTATATTTGATTATGGGGAGTATTTAAAACTAAAAACAGGTGCTTCACTGACTTATTACCAATAGAGATAGATAATAAGCACTTAGCTGTGATGTTATAGCTTTCAGACCTGTCATCCAGGCCGTTGACACAGTGGTCTTGGGGAGAAAGATATTTAATCACTTTAGGTTCAGCTATTTGCGCTAATAAACCTTCGCTTATATAGCTAGCTTCCTGTTTTAAATTTATTTTAGCATACTTGGTTTTACCAAGGTCATGCACTTGTATAGGGATAAATAGATCCTCTTTAACTCTCTCAATCCCTGTGAGGTATTGAGCATGGTCTCCCCCTTTAGGGATTTTAGGATCCCCCTTGTGGAGTGATATGGTTAATATATCGCCATCTAGGGAGATATTCGCTATTTTTCCGGGCGAAATTTTAAAAGTATTACCATCAGAGCCACTAAAAGGAGTCTGATCATCTATTTG